>NC_041387.1:635076137-635142018 GCF_002162155.2 Triticum dicoccoides
TGAGTGTTGGTCCAACCTGTCAGCTGTCGGTGGCCACCAGGGGCAACTCTGGGTTGGCCTACCCGTACCTTGGACAATCTGAGTGTGCCCTGAGAAAGAGATATATGCAGCTCCTATCGGGATTTGTCGGCACATTCGGGCGGTGTTGCTGGTTTAGTTTTACCCTGTCGAAATGTCTTGTTGTACCGAGATACCGAGTCTGATCGGAGTGTCTCGGGTGGAGGTCTATTCCTTCATTGACCGTGAGAGCTTGTGATGGGCTAAGTTGGGACACCCCTGCAGGGTATTATCTTTCGAAAGCCGTGCCCGCGGTTATGGGCAGATGGGAATTTGTTAACGTCCGGTTGTAGAAAACCCGAAGTTGACCTTAATTAAAATACATCAACCGTGTGTGTAACCGTGATGGTCTCTTTCCGGCGGAGTCCGGGAAGTGAACACGGTGTTGGAGTTATGCTTGACGTAGGTTGCTATAGGATCTCTTCTTGATCATACTTTTATCGACCGTGCTTTGCCTTCTCTTCTCGCTCTCATTTGCGTATGTTAGCCACCATATATGCTAGTCGCTTGCTGCAGCTCCACCTCATTACTCCATCCTTCCTATAAGCTTAAATAGTCTTGATCTCGCGGGTGCGAGATTGTTGAGTCCCCGTGGCTCATAGATACTTCAAAAACCAGTTTGCAGGTGCCTATATTACCGAGCAGGAGACGCAACCAAGCTCAAGGAGGAGCTCGATGAAGATCTTGCCCTTTGTGTTGTTTCGTTTTAGTTGATCAGTAGTGGAGCCCAGTTGGGGTCGATCGGGGACCTTTGTCGCATTTGGGGTTCTTCTTTTATTTTGGTTCCGTAGATGGACCTTGATTGTATCTGGATGATGTAATGCTTTATTCATGTAATTGTGTGAAGTGGCGATTGTAAGCCAACTATGTATCTCTTTCCCTTATGTATTACATGGGTTGTGTGAAGATTACCTCACTTGCGACATTGCTTTCAATGCGGTTATGCCTCTAAGTCGTGCTTCGACACGTGGGAGATATAGCCGCATCGAGGGCGTTATACTGTAGTAATCTGTACTGAAACCATACTTCTGCTACTCCAAAAGTTATGAAAAAAAATTGGACCACTAGCAATTTGTATATTAATCTTCTGCAAAGCAAATCAACTCAAAAGGACTCTTAAGTTAAAAACGAGAGTTATTTTCGTGGAAGCAAAAGTTTTTGTTTTTTAGCAAGATCAAGTCAACCATCACCCAACTTGATCCCAAATGCTTTACTTGGCACTTTATTAAAACAAAAGCTATAAAACATCATTAGTACAGTAGCATAATCATGTTAGCACACAAAAACAGTAGCTGAAAGTGTTGGGTTGTCTCCCAACAAGCGCTTTTCTTTAATGCCTTTTAGCTAGGCATGATGATTTCAATGATGCTCGCTTAAAAGTATGGTATTGAAACATGAAAAAGAGCATCATGAATCACATGGAAAGCACATTTAATCCTAACTCACTTACTATGCATATGGATTTTGTGAGCAAATAATTCATGGGAACAAGAATCAACTAGCATAGGAAGGCAAAATAAGTGCAACTTCAAAACTTTCAACACATAGAGAGGAAACTTGATATTATTGCAATATGTAAATGCATATGTTCCTCTCTCATAATAATTTTCAGTAGCATCATGAAGAAATTCAACAGTATAACCATCACATAAAGCATTCTTTTCATGACACATAAGCATAGAAAACTTATTACTCTCCACATAAGAAAATTTGTTCTCATCAATAGCAGTGGGAGTAAACTCAACAAAATAACTATCATGGGATTCAAAATTAAAATAATGATGACAAGTTTCATGGTTATCATTATTCTTTATAACATACATGTCATCACCATAATCATCATAGACAGCAACTTTGTTCTCATCATAATCAATTGAAACCTCTTCCGAAATAGTGGATTCAACATTAAATAAAGTCATGACCTCTCCAAATCCACTTTTATCAATATGATCATCACAAATAGGAGGCATGCTATCATCATAACAAATTTTCTCATCAAAACTTGGGGGAGTAAAAATAGCATCTTCATCAAACATAGCATCCCTAAGCTTGTAGCTTTGCATATCATTAACATCATGGATATTCAAAGAATTCATACTAACAACATTGACACCATGCTCATCATTCATGCCAACCATTTTATTAAATTCTTCTTCTATTAATTGAGCACAATTTTCCGAACCATCATTTTCAAGAAAGATACTATAAAGATGATCAATAATATGATGCAACCTCAATTCCATTTTTTTATAGTTTTCTTTTATAAACCAAACTAGTGATAAAACAAGAAACTAAAATATTCAATTGCAAGACCTAAAGATATACCTTCATGCACTCACTTCCCAGGCAATGGCGCCAGAAAATAGCTTGATGTCTACTACACAACTTTATTCTTGTAGACACGTGTTGGGCCTCCAAGCGCAGAGTTTTGTAGGACAGTAGCAATTTTCTCTCAAGTGGATGACCTAAGGTTTATCAATCCATGAGAGGTGTAGGATGAAGATGGTCTCTCTCAAACAACCCTGCAACCAAATACAAGAAATCTCTTGTGTCCCCAACACAACCAATACAATGGCAAATTGTATAGGTGCACTAGTTCGGCGAAGAGATGGTGATAAAAGTGTAATGTTGATGGTAGGAATATATTTTTATAATCTGAATAAATAAAAACAGCAAGGTAGCAAATAGTAAACGGGCTCACAAACGGTATTGCAATGCTTAGAAATAAGGCCTAGCGTACGTACTTTCGCTAGTGCAATCTCTCAACAGTGCAAATATAATTGGATCATATGACCATCCCTCAAAGTGCAATGAAGAATCACTCCAAAGTTCCTATCTAGCAGAGAACATAAGACGGAATTGTTTGTAGGGTAAGAAACCACCTCAAAGCTATTCTTCCCGTTCGATCTATTCAAGAGTTCGTACTAAAATAACACAAAGCTATTCTTTCCGCTCAATCTATCCTAGACTTCGTACTAAACTAACACCAAAGCAAATTCAAATTTATAATATCCAATCCAACACAAAGAACTTCAAAGAGTGCCCCAAGATTTCTACCGGAGAAATAAAGACAAGAGCGTGCATCAACCCCTATGCATAGATTACCCCAATGTCACCTCGGGAATCCGCGAGTTGAGTGCCAAAACATATATCAAGTGAATCAATATGATACCCCATTATCACCACGAGTATTCAATTGCAAGACATATATCAAGTGTTCTCAAATCCATAAAAGTATGCAATCCGATAACAACAAAATCTCAAAGGGAAAAACTCTATTCATCACAACAAGATAGAGAGGGGAAAACACCATATGATCCGACTATATTAACAAAGCCCGCGATACATCAAGATCGTGACATCTCAAGAACATGAGAGAGAGAGAGACAGAGATTAAACACATAGCTATTGGTACAAACCCTCGGCCCCGAGGGTGGACTATTCCCTCCTCATCGTGGTGGCCGCCGGGATGATGAAGATGGCCACCGGTGATGATCTCCCCCTCCGGCGGGGTGCCATAACAGGGTCTAGATTGGATCTCGTGGATACAGAGGTGGCCTTGCGGCGGCGGAACTTCTGATCTAGGGCTACCCCGAAGGGTTTTGGAATATTTGGGAATTTAGAGTGCAAAGAAGGGGTGCGCGAGGCCACCGAGGTGGGCACAACCCACCTGGGCGTGCCCTGGTGGGTTGTGCCCCCCTCAGGGCAACCCCCAGGTGCAGCTCAGGCCCATTGGGTTCCTTCTGGTCCAGAAAAAAATCTCCAAAAAGTTACGTGGTGTTTGGACTCTGTTTGATATTGATTTCCTGCAATGTAGAAAACAAGCAAAACACAGCAACTGGCACTGGGCACTACGTCAATAGGTTAGTCCCAAAAAATGATATAAAGTTGCTATAAAATGATTGTAAAACATCCAAGAATGATAATTTAATGGCATGAATACATCATAAATTATAGATACGTTGGAGACATATCACGCTTCCATGCTTGCCTCTCTCTGGTGGCAATCTCTCGATCCAGAACTCACGCTGGCCATGGCAGACGCAAGGGAACGATGATGAATGACTTGTTTCTTTTTGTGGATGAGGAGTTGAGGAGGAATGTGCAGTCATGTTGGAGTAGTAGTATTTATAACCGAGTACTAATACTCTCCTAAGTGGGAAACTATTTAGGTTTTGATCGGTGTGAACAGGTTTGCAATTTGGAATGTGACGGGACGCAGGCTCAAAATTTATTGACGGTTCTATAATTTCTAAGTGCGGCACTATCCTGGACGGCGTGATGCGGGCATGCTTTCTCGGCCGCGGACGTGGCGTTTGTACCATAGGGTGCACTGCAATAGGCAATGTCAGCACATGTCTTGTTCCAAGAATCATGTGCGCTTGTTATTACCATCGTGAACGCTTCTTTTATAGAAGGTGTGCCCCTCTAGCGCACACACGTTGATCTGTCTAACTGTTTCTTTTTGTTGTGGCTAATCGCAAATAGTTCATCCGTGTGAAGTGTATGCCATCAATCATAGACACTTTGATCTGGCTGACCGTTTCTATTCTGTTGCCTAATCGCAAACAATATTAATCCTTCGAAAGTGTATGCCCTCAATCGCACACACCTTTATCTAGCTGCCCGTTTCTATTGTTCCGCCTCATCACAAACAGTTAACCCGAGCGAACTGTATGTAGTATATCGCACACGCCTTCATATGGCTGCCCGTTTCCGTTCTTGTTCCTCATTGCAAACAGTTCATTGAACCGAATTGTATGCCCTGCATCGCACATGCAACCAAAATCTGAACCGTGTTTGATGCATCCATCATTGCAAACGTTTTGCACCTTTTTGACGGTTCTTTTACACCACCGTTTGCAATTATTGCATCGCACACAGTTTCTTCGTAGGGTCTCTGATCGTAGTGTCGTGTTAGCAGCATGCTGCAGTAGTGTAGAGGCCCTAGAGGAGGTACTAGGAGTGGTCAACGTGGTAGAGGTGGCGCTAATAGAGGTCCTAGAGGGTGTCGTAGTGGTGGTCATGGAGGTGGTTCTGGTGGTGGTAGAAGAGGACGGGCGATTAATAACGGGTCAGCATTTGGTTACTTGCTTAATCCAAGTGGTTGACAAATTATGAATGGTAAATATTTCATTCTTTTCTTGTTTTATTGTTTTGTGTTTTTTGCATTTAGTTTGTTCATGTAATTTTCTAACAATTCTTCTTCGCGTAGGCATGGCTTCATCCGGTTCCACGACAAGGCCGCTGTGCGCTGACCAATAGGACATGCCAAACAAGTGGGAGGAGGCAAGGTTAGACAAGACGAAGGAGAAGGAAGTGAAAACCCCATCATGTTGGTGTGGAGATGAGTGCAAGGTGAAGGTCTCCACTGATCGGAAGAAGTCATGGACAGAAGGAAGAAGATTTTTTATGTGTCCCAACTATGCACATGATCGTGCACGTCCAACTAACGTCTATGACATCCCATCGGTATGTTAGAAAAGTAGGCTATTCTCCATTATGATTCACCTTATATTACTAACAAAAACTTGTTTTGTATGTAGTCACCTCCTCCTCTTTGCAAGTACTTCACATGGATAGATCATGAAGTTCCAAAACTACCAACTTAAAGATTGTCTTAGGAGACGACAGCTGTTTGAAGAATCCTACCAGAGAGCCGAGGATGAAGAACGTCGTGAGAGGGAGAGGAAGGAGCGGAAGAAGCATGAGGAGGAGAGGGCGCGCAAAGAGAAGGCAGCTCTTAAGAGGAGAGGGCAAGAAAGCTTGCGAGAGCTCATGATGCACGCGACAGGAAGGGAAAATGGCCACGTGTGACCCAATAGAGACTTGAATGTGCTGCTATTTGAGGATTGTACCATGAATTTGTGATGAACTATGTCATGGACCTATTGTGCTATGTGATGGGAACTATGTAATGAACCTAAGTTATGCTATGTGTCATGAATTTAAGACCTTCTATTTAGAGTTGTATTATGTACCATGAACTTTCTCATTAGTTGTCCATGTGGTCAATTCTGCAACCAAATTGTCATATCCAAAGAGGTAAAACTTCTGTTGCCCCTGATGAATCCCAGACGCCAGGAACCACGGCATCTAGACCTCTACTCTTCATCCCAGACGCCAGGAACTGCAGCGTCTAGTCCTCTGCTCTAGACCAGGAGTGAGGTAAAGTTTCTATAAATCACAGACGCCAAGAGGCATGGCGTCTGGACCTCTGTCGTAGACACCAGAGCCCACGGCGTTTAGCCGTATCCGGAGAGGTAAAACATCTTTTTCTCCTCTTCACACCTAGACTCCAAGGTTGCTGGCGTTTTGGTTGTATGTAGATTATAAGTCCTTGTGGGCCCACTCCATAACTCCTTCTTCAACCTCACACACCCGAGCTTCTGCCCCCCCCCCCTACTCTCTCTCCCCCAACCAAACTCCCCTCAAATCTCTCACAAATCGGTCCCATTTGACCATTGGATCAGAGTCATTTGCAACCATTGAGGTAAATCCAGTACACCCCCATGATTTGTTTGGTTCAATCCATCACAGTTAGTGGATTATTTCAAACCCTAGTTTTCCCTATTTTTTGCAAATCCTTTTCCATAAAAGGGTAGAATATAGTGTTTTATATGGTGTTGTTAGCATTAGCCTAATGACTTTAATTGGTGTACTATGCATGCTCCTAGTGTTATGCTTAAGATTAGGGTTAGAATTAGGATTACCCTAGTTGTTTGATAACCCACAAGTATAGGGGATCGCAACAGTTTTCGAGGGTAGAGTATTCAACCCAAATTTATCGATTCGACACAAGGGGAGCCAAAGAATATTCTCAAGTATTAGCAGTTGAGCTGTAAATTCAACCACACCTGGATAACTTAGTATCTGCAGCAAAGTATTTAGTTGCAAAGTAGTATGGAAGTAACGGTAACAATAGCAAAAGTAATAGTAGCAGTTTTGTAGTAATTGTAATAGTAGAAATGGTAAAGTAAATAAGCAAAGCACAATATGTGAAAAGCTCGTAGGCATTGGATCAGTGATGGATAATTATGTCGGATGTGGTTCATCATGTAACAGTTATAATATAGGGTGACATAGAACTAGCTCCAGTTCATCAATGTAAAATAGGTATGTATTCTGAATATAGTCATACGTGCTTATGGAAAAGAACTTGCATGACATCTTTTGTCCTACCCTCCCATGGCAGCGGGGTCCTAATGGAAACTAATGGATATTAAGGCCTCCTTTTAATAGAGTACCGGACCAAAGCATTAACACATAGTGAATACATGAACTCCTCAAACTACGGTCATCACCGAGAAGTATCCCAATTATTGTCACTTCGGGGTTGTCGGGTCATAACACATAACAGGTGACTATAGACTTGCAAGATAGGATCAAGAACTCACATATATTCATGAAAACATAATAGGTTCAGATCTGAAATCATGGCACTCGGTCCCTAGTGACAAGCATTAAGCATAGCAAAGTCGTAGCAACATCAATCTCAGAACATAGTGGATACTAGGGATCAAACCCTAACAAAACTAACTCGATTACATGGTAAATCTCATCCAACCCATCACCGTCCAGCAAGCTACAATGGAATTACTCACGCACGGCGGTGAGCATAATGAAATTGGTGATGGAGGATGGTTGATGATGACGACGGTGACGAATCCCCCTCTCCGGAGCCCCGAACGGACTCCAGATCAGCCCTCCTGAGAGAGATTAGGGCTTGGTGGCGGCTCTGTATCGTAAAACACGATGAAACTTTCTCTCTAATTTTTTTCTCCATGAAAGAAGATATATGGAGTTGGAGTTGAGGTCGGTGGACGTCCAGGGGGCCCACGAGGCAGGGGGCGCCCAGGGGGAGGGGGCGCGCACCCCACCCTCATGGACAGGGTGTGGGCCCCTTGACGCTAATTCTTCGCCAGTATTTTTTATTTATTATGAAAAGTTGCTCCGTGGATTTTCAGGTCATTCCGAGAACTTTTATTTCTGCACAAAAGTAACACCATGGCAGTTCTACTGAAAACAGCGTTAGTCCGAGTTAGTTCGATTCAAATCATGCAAGTTAGAGTCCAAAACAAGGGCAAAAGTGTTTGGAAAAGTAGATACGTCGTAGACGTATCAACTCACCCAAGCTTAGACCTTTCCTTGTCCTCAAGCAATTCAGTTGACAAACTGAAAGTGATAAAGATAAACTTTTACAAACTCTGTTGCTCTTGTTGTTGTAAATATGTAAAGCCAACATTCAAGTTTTCAGCAAATATTATGAACTAACCATATTCACAATAACACTTAGGTCTCATGTTTACTCATATCAATGGCATAATCAACTAGCGAGCAATAATAATAAATCTCAGATGACAACACTTTCTCAAAACAATCATAATATGATATAACATGATGGTATCTCGCTAGCCCTTTCTGAGACCGCAAAACATAAATGCAGAGCACCTTTAAAGATTAAGGACTGACTAAACATTGTAATTCATGGTAAAAGAGATCCAGTCATAGTCATACCCAATATAAACTAATAGTAATGCATGCAAATGACAGCGGTGCTCTCCAGTGGGTGCTTTTTAATAAGAGGGTGATGACTCAACATAAAAGTAAATAGATATGCCCTTCGTAGAGGGAAGCAGGGATTTGTAGAGGTGCCAGAGCTCGATTTTGAAATAGAGATAAATAACATCTTGAGCGGTATACTTTCACTGTCAACATAACAACTATGATATCTCGATATCTTCCATGCTACACACATTATAGGCGGTTCCCAAACAGAATGGTAAAGTTTATACTCCCCCACCACCAACAAGCATCAATCCATGGCTTGCCCGAAACAACGGGTGCCTCACCCTAGCAACAATCCTTGGAGAGTTTTGTTTGCAATTATTTTGATTTGATTTAAGCATGGGACTGGGCATCCTGGTTACCAGCCTTTTTCTCGTGAATGAGGAGCGGAGTCCACTCCTCTTGAGAATAAACCACCTAGAATGGAAGATACAGACAGCCCTAGTTGATACATGAGATGTTCGAGAATACAAAACAGAATTTCATTTGAACGTTTGGAGTTTGGCACATACAAATTTGCTTGGAACGGCAGGTAAATACCGCCTATAGGAAGGTATGGTGGACTCATATGGAATAACTTTGGGGTTTATGGAGTTTGGATGCACAAGCAGTGTTCCCGCTTAGTACACGTGAAGGCTAGAAAGAGACTGGGAAGCGACCAACTGAGAGAGCGACAACAGTCATGAACATGCATTAAAATTAATCAACACCGAGTGCAAGCATGAGTAGGATATAATCCACCATGAACATAAATATCGTGAAGCTATGTTGATTTTGTTTCAACTACATGCGTGAACATGTGCCAAGTCAAGTCACTCGAATCATTCAAAGGAGGATACCACCCTATCATACCACATCACAACCATTTTAATAGCATGTTGGCACGCAAGGTAAACCATTATAAGCTCCTAGCTAATTAAGCATGGCATAAGCAACTATAATCTCTAATTGTCATTGCAAACATGTTTATTCATAATAGGCTGAATCAAGAACGATGAACTAATCATATTTACAAAAACAAGAGAGGTCGAGTTCATACCAGCTTCTCTCATCTCAATCAGTCCATCATATATCGTCATTATTGCCTGTCACTTGCACGACCGAACGGTGTGGATAATAATAATAGTGCACATGCATTGGACTAAGCTGGAATCTGCAAGCATTCAATTCAAGGGAGAAGACAAGGTAATATGGGCACTTGGTTAAATCAACAATCTTGCATATTAGAGCCACTAAACATTTTCATTATGGTCTTCTCCTCTCGGCCCCCAAAGGAAAGAAAAGAAATAAAACTATTTACACGGAAAAGCTCCTTACAAGCAAAAGAAGAACGAGAAAACTTTTTGGGTTTTCTTTTAATTATTACTACAAGCATGGAAATTAACTAACTAATTTTTTGTTTTTTCTTAAGGTTTATCAAACACACAAGAAGAAAGCTAGAAAAAGAAAATGAACTAGCATGGATAGTACAATGAAAAAGTATGAGCACCGACGACTAGAATGAGTGTGTGAACATGAATGTAATGTCAGTGAGAAATACATACTCCCCCAAGCTTAGGCTTTTGGCCTAAGTTGGTCTATGGCCATGGCTAGCCTGGCTGATATCCGAAGTTGTAACTGGGGTCATACTGAGATGCAGCAGCCAATGCTTGCTGAGCTGCGGCATGGCGGCGAGCTGCATCCGTCCTCCTCTCGTACTCATTTGCCTCCTCCCTCGTGATAACATATCTTCCTTTTGCCTGATAATCAAAGAGGGCAGGAGCAGGGAGAGTAATATGGACAGCGCGATGACTGTCAAAGACTAGTCGATACTGAAGGAATTGTTCATTCTTCTCAAGAAAATGATGACTAACCATGGCATTATAATCCAAATAAGCGGGGGTCAACTCCCTATCATCTTCATGTACATGTATACCAAGATAATTAGCCACACGGGTCGCATAAATACCTCCAACTAAATCTCCAACTAAACCAGTATTATGCAACCTACGTGCAACAATTGCCCCCAAGTTGTATTGTTTATCACCTAATACAACACTCTTGAGAACACAAAGATGAGGTGCACACATGTGACATGCTTCATCTTTACCGTTAATGTATCTACCAATGAAGAGAGCAAAATAATGTATAGCAAGAAAGTGAATGCTCCCTATGGTAGCTTGTGCTATTTCTCTAGATCCTCTCACAGTGATACTACCAAGAAAGTCTTTATATTTAGATTTACGAGGTTCATTAACATTGCCCCACTGTGGGAGTTTAGAAGCAGTAGTGAAATCTTCTAGGTCCATGGTATATGATTTATCATAAACATCAAACAGGACACTTGGAGAATTACGCGAAGATGTAAATTTAAACCTTCTCACGAATGAATCAGTCAAATAGTAGTACTGAGAACACTTATCTTGCATGAAGTCCTCAAGATCGGCATTACGCACATATGCATCAAATTCATCCTTGATGCCTGATTTGACCATGAACTCCTCTGACGGCCATTCACAAGGCCGCACGTCAGCTTCCCTTGGTGGTTCATCATCATGATCACACATTGTGAGCCTGTGTCCTTTCTTTCTTGAAGAACCACCTTGGTACATTTTCCTAGACATATTTCTTCCTCTAAAAAATTTCTGAAATTTTTAGTAACTCAAAAATAAAAGTGAACCAAACTCAATAATATTGATAGCAACTACTCCCACAAGTGCCTAAAGCCTATATCATGCATTAGAATTACTTGGGACCATATAAATTTGACATGCAAGCTCAAGAACAGGGTCACCTAGGCAGCAAAAATTTGCAATGAATAAATCACTAGAACAAAAATTAATTGGACCATTAGAGGAGTCACATACCAAGGAACAATCCCCCAAAGCAGTTTCGTAAATGGAGCTTTGAGCAAGGAGATCGAAAATCACAGCAAAGTGAGCTAGAACTCGTGCTTGAGCTGGATGGTGATATTTTGGGAGGAAGATGAAGTGTGTGGGTGCAAGAATAAGTGGAGGGGGGGCACCGTGGGCCCACGAGGCAGGGGGCGTGCCCTGGACCCTCGTGGCCAGGTGCTTGCTCCCCCTGTTGTGTTCTCAGTGCCAAATATTCTCAAATATTCCAGAAAAAATCATATTAAATTGGCAGGGCATTTGGAGAACTTTTATTTTTGGGGTATTTTTTATTGCATGGATAATTCAGAAAACAGACAGAGAATACTATTTTTGCTTTATTTATTCTAAATAACAGAAAGTAAAAAGAGGGTACAGAAGGTTGTGTCTTCTAACTTCATCCAGCTCATGATCATCAAAAGGAATCCACTAACAAGGTTGATCAAGTCTTGTTAACAAACTCATTCCGAATAACATGGAATCGGAGAAGTTTCGAATAACACTAGGTTACCTCAACGGGGATATGCACATCCCTGATAATAAGAATATCATATCTCTTCTCGACAGTTGGAAGAGGAAATTCAAAACCTCCAATAATGATAGTTGGAATTTTTCCAATAGAATTGATGCTATGAACTTGAGGTTGTTTCCTTGGAGAGTGTACCGTATGCTCATTACCATTAACATGAAAAGTGACATTGCCTCTCTTGCAATCAATAGCAGTCCCTGCAATATTCAAAAAGGGTCTACCAAGGATAATCAACATACTATCGTCCTCGGGAATATCAAGAATAACAAAGTCCGTTAAGATAGTGACATTTGCAACCACATCAGGCACATCCTCACAAATACTGACAGGTATAGTAGTTGATTTATCAGCCATTTGCAAAGATATTTCAGTAGGTGTCAACTTATTCAATTCAAGTCTACGAAATAAAGAGAGAGGCATAACACTAACACCGGCTCCAAGATCACATAAAGCAGTTTTAACACAGTTTCTCTTAATGGAGCATGGTATAGTTGGTACTCCTGGATCTCCTAGTTTCTTAGGTATTCCACCTTTAAAAGTGTAATTAGCAAGCATGGTGGAAAAGTTCAGCTTTCGGTATCCTTATTTTATTTTTAATAATATCTTCATATATTTAGCATAAGGATTCACTTTAAGCATATCAGTTAAACGCATACGTAAGAAGATAGGTCTAATCATTTCAGCAAAGCACTCAAAATCCTTATCATCCTTTTTCTTGGATGGCTTAGGAGGAAAATGCATGGGTTTCTGAACCCATGGTTCTCTTTCTTTACAGTGCTTCCTAGCAACAAAGTCTCTCTTATCATAACGTTGATTCTTTGATTATGGGTTATCAAGATCAACCGCAGGTTCAATCTCTACATCATTATTATTGCTAGGTTGAGCATCAACATGAACATTATCATTAACATTATCACTAGGTTCGTGTTCATCACCAGATTGTGTTTTAGTATCAGAAATAGAAATATCATTGGGATTCTTAGGTGTGTCTACAACAGGTTCACTATAAGCATGCAAAGTCCTATCTTTTTTTTCTTCTTTTTAGAAGGACTAGGTGCATCTAAATTATTTCTCTGAGAATCTTGCTCAATTCTCTTAGGGTGGCATTCAGGATACAAAGGTTCCTGAGTCATTTTACCAGTTCTAGTAGCCACTCTAACAGCAAAATCATGTTTATCATTTAATTCATCGAGCAAATCACTTTGAGCTTTAAGTACTTGTTCAGCTTGAGTGGTAACCATAGAAGCATACTTACTAATGAGCTTAAGTTCACCTTTAACTCTAGCCATATAATCACTCAAGCGTCCAATCATGTAAGAATTACTCTTTAATTGTCTACCAACATAAGCATTAAAATTTTCTTGTCTAGCCATAAAGTCATCAAATTCATCTAAGCATCGGCTAGGAAACTTAGTAGACAGGATTTCAACTTTATCATATCTATAGAGAGAATTTACCTTTACTACATGTGTCGGGTTATCAAGACCATGTGTTTCTTCAATAGGTGGTATATTAAGGCCATGTATTTCTTCAACAGGAGGTAAATTCTTAACATCTTCAGCTTTAATACCTTTTTCTTTCATAGATTTCTTTGCCTCTTGCATATCTTCAGGACTGAGAAATAGAACACCCCTCTTCTTCGGAGCTGGTTTAAGAATAGGCTCAGGAGTTGGCTCAGGAAGAGTCCAATTGTTTTCATTAGTTAACATATTATTCAATAGCAATTCAGCTTGGTCAATTGTTCTTTCCCTGAAAACACAACCAGCACAACTATCCAAGTGGTCCTTGGAAATATCAGTTAGTCCATTATAAAAGATATCAAGTATTTCATTTTTCTTAAGAGGATGATCAGGCAAAGCATTAAGTAATCAGATAAGCCTCCCCCAAGCTTGTGGGAGACTCTCTTCTTCAATTTGCACAAAATTATATATTTCCCTTAAGGCGTCTTGTTTCTTATGAGCAGGGAAATATTTAAAAGAGAAATAATAAATCATATCCTGGGGACTACGCACACAACCAGGATCAAGAGAATTAAACCAAGTTTTAGCATCACCCATTAATGAGAATGGAAATATCTTAAGGATATAATAGTAGCGAGATTTATCATCATTAGTGAACAGGGTGGCTATATCATTTAACTTAGTAAGATGTGCCACAACAGTTTAAGATTCATAGCCATAAAAGGCTCAAATTCAACCAAAGTAATTATCTCAGGATCGACAGAGAATTCATAATCCTTATCAGTAACAAAGATAGGTGAAGTAGCAAAAGCAGGGTAATATTTCATTCTAGCATTTAGAGATTTCTGTTTCAGTTTAGCTAATGACTTCTTAAGATCAGATCTATCATTGCAAGCGAGAATATCTCTAGTAGTTTCTTCATCCATAACATAACCCTCAGGAACAACAGGCAATTCATATTTAGGGGGAGAACCTTCATCATCACTATCTGCAATAATTTCATTTTCAATAATTTCATTCTCTCTAACCCTAGCAAGTTGTTCATCAAGAAATTCACCTAATTGCACAGTAGTATCAAGCATAGAAGTAGTTTCATCATAAATATCATGCATAGCCGAAGTGGCATCATCAATAACATGCGACATATCAGAATTCATAGCACTAGCAGGTTTAGGTGTCGCAAGCTTACTCAAAACAGATGATGAATCACGGGCGGAGCTAGATGCAGTTCCTTACCTCCCCTCGTAGTTGAGGGAAAAATCTTAGTTCTTTCGTCTTTCAAGTTCCTCATAGTGATCAACAGATATAAACCCCAAGTAACTCAAAAATAGAGCTATGCTCCCCGGCAACTACACCAGAAAATAGTCTTGATAACCCACAAGTATAGGGGATCGCAACAGTTTTCGAGGGTAGAGTATTCAACCCAAATTTATTGATTCTACACAAGGGGAGCCAAAGAATATTCTCAAGTATTAGCAGTTGAGTTGTCAATTCAACCACACCTGGATAACTTAGTATCTGCAGCAAAGTATTTAGTAGAAAAGTAGTATGGAAGTAACAGTAACAGTAGCAAAAGGAATAGTAGCAGTTTTGTAGTAGTTGTAACAGTAGCAACGGTAAAGTAAATAAGCAAAGCACAATATGTGAAAAGCTCGTAGGCATTGCATCAGTGATGGATAATTATGTCGGATGCGGTTCATCATGTAACAGTTATAACATAGGGTGACACGGAACTAGCTCCAGTTCATCAATGTAATGTAGGCATGTATTCCGAATATAGTCATGCGTTCTTATGGAAAAGAACTTGCATGACATCTTTTGTCCTACCCTCCTGTGGCAGCGGGGTCCTAATGGAAACTAAGGGATATTAAGGCCTCCTTTTAATAGAGTACCGGACCAAAGCATTAACACATAGTGAATACATGAACTCCTCAAACTACGGTCATCACCGAGAAGTATCCCGATTATTGTCACTTCGGGGTTGTCGGATCATAACACATAATAGGTCACTATACACTTGCAAGATAGGATCAAGAACTCACATATATTCATGAAAACATAATAGGTTCAGATCTGAAATCATGGCACTCGGGCCCTAGTGACAAGCATTAAGCATAGCAAAGTCATGGCAACATCAATCTCAGAACATAGTGGGTACTAGGGATCAAACCCTAACAAAACTAACTCAATACATGGTAAATCTCATCCAACCCATCACCGTCGAGCAAGCCTACGATGGAATTACTCATGCACGGCGGTGAGCATCATAAAATTTCTGATGGAGGATGGTTGATGATGACGACGACGACGAATCCCCCTCTCCGGAGCCCTGAACGGACTCCAGATCAGCCCCCCGAGAGAGATTAGGGCTTGGCGGCGGCTCCATATCGTAAAACGCGATGAAACTTTCTCTCTGATTTTTTCTCCGTGAAAGCAAATATATGGAGTTGGAGTTGAGGTCGGTGGATGTCCAGGGGGCCTACGAGGCAGGGGGCGCGCCCAGGGGGAGGGGGCGCGACCCCCACCCTCGTGGACAGGGTGTGGGCCCCCTGACGCTAATTCTTTCACCAGTATCTTTTATTTATTCTGAAAAGTTGCTCCGTCGATTTTCAGGTCATTCCGAGAACTTTTATTTCTGCACAAGAATAAGACCACTGCAGTTCTGCTAAAAACAGCGTCAGTCCAGGTTAGTTCCATTCAAATCATGCAAGTTAGAGTCCAAAACAAGGGCAAAAGTGTTCGGAAAAGTAGATACGTCGGAGACGTATCATTGTTATGCTTATGATTAGTTATAGAGTTACATACTTCTTTATAATGTTGCACTTAATAATGTTAGGTCACTCATGTAGGAATGGCACTTAATAATGATGCAAAGATGGTTTTCATTGAGAAATATATGGATGCGGCGGATGAAAAGAACCGTGAACTCGTTAAAGAAAAGATGACTCTATGGGTCAATAGTTGCGATGCAATGAATGAAGCTGTGAGGAACTGTGCATGGTTATATTTTATCTGATTACTCAGATAATGTCACTGCTGAAACAGAAAAGAATCTTACCGAGATGAAACGGGATGATCTTGATTGTAGAAGTGATCTAGGTAGGCACATCGCATTTTATGCAACTATGCAAGAATATCGTCAGATGGACTTGAAGAGGCCTGAACGGATCATTGACTGGGCAATCAATGAAGGTACGTACCCGATACCGACCCAGGTTGCTCGTTGGGATTGGGTTCTCAAAATACCGGGTGTCATCTATTGCAACCCTGGACCAAACAAAGACATTCGATTGGAACCTATCCCGCTAGATTACGAGCCAGACTTGTCGCTACTATATACCGAACCAAGCTCCTCGGTGCTAGATGGGAACAATGCAAGCAAGAAAAAAAATGATTCACGCAAGAAAAATAAGAAAGAGAATTCACGCAAGAAAAATTCGAGGGGTTGAACTATGTGATGTTGTATGTCATTTGAACTAAGTGATGTTGTATGTCATTTGAACTATGTTAGTTGAAGTTTGTACTGTGTATGTCAGTTGAACTATGTAATGCTTATGTCGTGGATCTAAGTTATGTTGTACGTCATGAAGTTGAGACCATCTACTTATGAGTTTCCAAAAACTTTCTTCTAATTTCTCATTTGTTTGTTCATGTCCCTACTATGTAATGCCAGAAATCCTGGCGTCTAGGCCTCTCTCTAGGAATTGCTTTGAAGTTTGTAGGCCTCTACACAGGGTAAAACGCCAGACACCGTGGCGTCTAAGCCTCTCTCCAGGCCAAAACGCCAGGGACCATGGATTCTACCCCATACAGAACCTGCAATATCAGTGACAGCCATGCTAGAGTTCTAGCATGACTAAGCAATAGCAAGACTAAGCAACGTCAGGGAGAACCATCATAGCAAACAACAACATGACTAAGCAATAGTAAGAACCATCATAAGTGCAAATTAAAGTCTTAGGTAGCAAAGTTCATGCCACTTCTAAAGTTCACGGATCAAACATGACAAAGTTCGCGAGAATCTTATATAAACTAATTCACTTCTTCCTTCCTCTTTTGCTACGTGGCGTGTGTTGTGTGGGTTGTGATGGCTGCGCTGCATCATCCATTTGGGACATCCAAAGCACCTCCTCCTATTCGTCTTGATTGTACTCCTCTTCCTCTTGCTCTTGCTCCTCTTCGTCTAGATTGTACTCCTCTTCCTCTTCCTCTTGGTCTTTCTCCTTGTTGCTCCTCTTGCTCTTCATGTTGCAAGACAAGACGCAGACACCATCTATTGTCCCGGCTAGTAGAAGCTCCATCTATGAGGACGGATTTACTTCCATGGAAAGAGAGCATAGCTGCCATCTTGTGGAACTGACTCACGAAACTTTGCAACATAACAAAGATGCAATACTAGACTAAGTAAATAGTGTGCAAAGATGGAGGCTTTTGAATAGAGATAACATTGCTACGTCTTGAGCTTGCGTTGGTTTTCCTTGAAGAGGAAAGGGTGATGCAGCAATAGTAGTGTAAGTATTTCCCTCAGTTTTTGAGAACCAAGGTATCAATCCAGTAGGAGGCTCCTCAAAAGTCCCACACACCTACACAAACAAACAAACAACTCGCAATCAACGCAATAAAGGGGTTGTCAATCCCTTCACGGCCACTTGCAAAAGTGAGATCTGATAGAGATAGTATGATAAGGTAAATATATTTTTGGTATTTTATAATATAGATAGGAAAAGTAAAGATGCAAATAAAAGTAGATTGAAAGCTTATATGATAAAAGATAGACCCGAGGGCCATAGGTTTCACTAGTGGTTTCTCTCAAGATAGCATAAGTATTACGGTGGGTGAACAAAATACTGTTGAGCAATTGATAGAAAAGTGAATAATTATGAGATTATCTAGGCATGATCATGTATATAGGCATCACGTCTGTGACAAGTAGACCGACTCCTGCCTGCATCTACTACTATTACTCCACACATCGACCGCTATCCAGCATGCATCTAGAGCATTAAGTTCATAAAGAACAGAGTAACGCATTAAGAAAGATGACATGATGTATAGGGATAAACTCGTGCAATATGATATAAACCCCATCTTTTTATCCTCGATGGCAACAATACAATACGTGCCTTGCTGCCCCTGCTATCACTGGGAAAGGATAGCGCAAGATTGAACCCAAAGCTAAGCACTTCTCCCATTGCAAGAAAGATCAATCTAGTAGGCCAAACCAAACTGATAATTCGACGAGACTTGCAAAGATAACTTAATCACACATAAAAGAATTCAGAGGAGATTCAAATATTTCTCATAGATAAACTTGATCATAAACCCACAATTCATCGGATCTCGACAAACACACCGCAAAAAGAGTTACATCAAATAGATCTCCAAGAAGATCGAGGAGAACATGGTATTGAGATCCAAAAAGAGAGAAGAAGCCATCTAGCTAATAACTATGGACCCGAAGGTCTGTGGTAAACTACTCACAACTCATCGGAGGGGCTATGGTGTTGATGTAGAAGCCCTCCGTGGTCGATTCCCCCTCTGGCGGAGAACCGGCGAAGGCTCCAAGATGGGATCTCGCGGATACAGAAGGTTACGGTGGTGGAAATAGTTTTCCGTGGTCGCCTTTGTTGTTCTCGGGGTACGTGGGTATATATAGGAGGAAGAAGTAGGTTGGTGGCCGCCCGAGGGGCCCACGAGATAGGGGGGCACGCCCTGTAGGGGTGGGCGCGCCCTCCACCCTCGTGGCCGCCTCGACTGCTTCTTGACTTGCACTCCAACTCCTCTGGATCATGTTCGTTCCAAAAATCACGCTCCCAAAGGTTTCATTCCGTTTGGACTCCGTTTGATATTCCTTTTCTTCGAAACACTGAAATAGGCAAAAAAACAGCAATACGGGTTGGGCCTCCGGTTAGTAGGTTAGTCCCAAAAATGATATAAATGTGTAAAGTAAAGCCCATAAACATCCAAAACGGGTAATATAATAGCATGGAACAATCAAAAATTATAGATACATTGGAGACGTATCAAACATATACCTTCATTGTTTTCCTAAGAGATTTCTCAGATAATCCACTTCCCCCATCTTCACCAAGTGCTACACCAGCCTCATTAACACAATGCAATAACTCCATTCCCGGCAAAATGAAGAACACGAAAATTATCTTTGAAGTACATGTAAATGCACTTGAAGTAGGTTCTAATTGCGTGGAGCATACCACTCGGTCATGTAATTGTGCGTAGTCAAGTTGTGTCCCTTCCTTGTCTCTCGTTTCTACACTGAAGTCCATATACCCGCACCCATGATCCAACTCTTCCAACTGCGAACGGTTCCAACCAGGCTTTAGCTTCAACCGATAATGTCTCGCAAGCCACTTCAGATGCTCTTTGTATAATGAATCACTATGGAGTATTCTTTCCTTCTCCACTAGGGCCGCTCTTTGATTCCACAAATCTATCCACTTGGAGTGCTTGATGGCCCAAGTCAAAGTTTCCGGGTTATTCTTTCGACTAATTCTGCAAAGTATGTACAAGATGAAAGTATTAGCAAGAAATGTCTTTGATAATGCTCTACTATAAATCCAAAGCTACAACTATCTTACCAATGCAAAAATTGGTTTGTCTCGTAACTCTCATCCCTTGGTGTCCCTTGACTTCTCCCAAATTTTCTTGTGACACGGTCTAGGTAGTGCCACTTGACAGCATAGAAGCATATCAGTGGGCATCTCGCCCGCCAAATCTTCCTGTCACGCGTGCACATCTCGTTCAGCCTGAAATCATACTCGGCATCATATCACATCCAATCGACCTACAACACAAGATGATACTAGTTAAGTACACGGTTCCATCACAATTGATGTGCTCTTACGTAAGTTATCATTACCTGCTTATGAGTTAACATATCCAGCTCGTTGATGTAGCAGGTGTATCACGCAACCAAGTTGCATGTGTACACATTCACCATCTCCCAATAGTAGGTGACGGTCGGAAACCGCCAACGATCAACTCCATGCCTCCCGTCATGTGGGAGCCATCCAGGAGGAGGTATCTTGTTTCTCTCGGGACGTCCAACGGGCATCTGCTCCCACATCCAAACATGAAGGCACCAAACAAAGCCACCCATACCAGATGTGGCCTTCTTCCTACGACATGCCTCGTCGAGCTGCAAATTCAGAAATTGTTGATAAGGTCGGCGAAAATGCAAATGCAAACAAATTGACAATTTGGTTACTACTTACCTGACGATATAAGTATGCTAGTGCTCCTGAACCCCAACTGTACTTACAGCCCCAGACACTTAGTAGGTCCAAACATATCCACTTGGCTTTATTACCGGTAGAATCTGGGAACACTACCCTCGTTAACAGATACCACATATAAGCTCGGGCGTGCTGCTGCACAACAACCTCATTGGCGTCCGAAGGGCATACTACTCCTCTCTCCTCTCGGAGCCAATGATGCAACACTTCCTCACTGTCACGCTCACCTTCTTCGGGGGGCACGGGGAAAACACCTGTCAATTGGCCAACACAATCTTGCCAATTAGCAGTTACGGTGGTGCCAGTCAAAGCTTCTCCATTGATTGGAAGGCCACTGATCATCGACATGTCCTCCAAGGTCACAGTAATCTCTCCACATGACAAGTGGCACGAGTGTGTCTCTAGCCTCCAACGGTCAATAAGTGTGGTCCGTGGTTGATTGATGGAGCGTGTCGCTTGAACTGAAGCACAAACGGGAGAAGGCCCAATCTCTCGAAGTATGGCTCATACCGCTCGTCGCACGGCCAGTCGTGGGCACTATGACCCCTCATACGCATAGGTTTTAGTTCCTGCAAAATAGCATTGCATTGTGGTTAGTGACTAGCAAAAATGAAAAGTAATAACCAAGAATTCAAATAGATTGAGTCTTACCCGGTGATTCTCAATGTCCCGTGCTCGATGCTCTTTGTCATACCCTTTATGAAGACCGTCGTACCAACATTCACCCGCCATCCTACAAATCAAGCATGAATAAATGAAACATACATAACACTATATAACATCCTACATATCATATATTTGGCATAACAACATCAACATAAATGCATATCTCAATGCCAACATAACAAAACCAATTATCTTTATATGACAAAATCTCAATGCACGGGGCAACATATCTCAATGTCAAGATAACAAGACCAATTATATATATATATATATATATATATAGGACAACTTTATTCTAATCCCAGGATTAGAATACTCCCTTCTTTCCGGTTTATAGGGCTTATCTCAAAATTTTAGTTTTTCCATTTTATAGGGCTCAATTTGGTTGTTTCCCATCACATATTCAGATTTCAAGGTGCATTAAATCATTGCATGCAAGTATTGAGAGAAAATTGACCAATGCATCTACTTTATGCATGCATGCATTGCAATTAATGCATTGATAAACATAATTTTTTGAGAAAAACAAAAGCATTAATTAGGTGCTTTTGCAAACTACAAAAAGTATTCCACCACTCACCATCTACCTTGGTTGGTGAGATTTTTGAATTGATCCTTATAAACCGAAAAGAAGGGAGTAGTTATTTGGATCACGGTGCCCTATATGGGGCCCGACAGGGCCCTCCCGAACTTCCCAAAACAAAAAAACACCCCGGTCTTATCTCCCCACGCCCCCACCTTCTCTGTAACCACCACCGCCAGGACACACCTCCCCGCACCGCCACCTGCGCACCACCGCCGCCGTCACCCAACTACCTGCGCCGCCGCCCGCGTACCTCCGTCGCCATGACCCACCTCACCGCGCCGCCGCCCGCGTACCTCCGCCGCCGAGATCCACCTCCCCGCGCCGCCACATGCGCACCTCCGCCACCGTGAACGACCTTCCCCCGCCATCACCACCGCGCCCCAGCTCCATCGGGCCCGCCGACTCCTAAATCCACTAGCACCAGCGTCGTCGCCCCAACTTCCGTCTTCTACTGTCGCTCATCGTGGCTTCCTTCCCGGACCACGCCGCCGCCGCGCCCCGCCGACACAGATCGTCGCCGGCCTTCCTCCGCTGCCTCCGTAGTGGAGGTGGCCTCTGTCAGCCGTCAATCCCGCCGCGACCTGCCCCTGGGCTCCCCCGCGACCTTCCCATGGCGCCCCCGCAACTTTCCTATGGCACTGCCATCGCTCCTGGTTTGATCTCCCCTGATCTTGCATACTTCCCTGTCAATGGTATCGAGCAAGCTGAGAGAGAGAAGGTCGACATGTGCAACGGCTTCAGTTCGACCTACCCCATGTAACCAATGGCGTTGCCCTTTGGCTGCTGCCTACCATCGATGAATCGTCATGGTCCCACGACACGGAGAGCAGCTAGGCTGGCAGTCCATGGTTGCTGAATGGGAAGGACGACGAACAACACCTAGTGCCGCCACAGCCTCCGGCTGCATATGTTTCTCTGCTCCCCGCGCAGTTGCCGCTGGGAACTCCTTCAATTCAACATTATGTTGTGCCATGTAGGCTACTAAGGGTTCAGCAACATCGACATTTCTTACCGTGTCTGTTTGTTTTCTGAATTTCTACTACTACTGACACCCACATAGAAAGAGAAGTGCACCTCTCAATCTGAACTTCTACCTGTTTTTTTCTTTCTTTTTTTGACAGCACTCAACTTCTACCCTGTTTGGCACAGGGGTAGGCAAGCAAGAAAGCAGTGTACAAAAAAAACAGATAATTGGGGATAGGCAGTGGCAGCAGGCAGAACTCGAAAGAGATACAGGTTGGGTTTACTTCAGTCAAACAAGAACTAACGACGCTGAAACAGCCAGCCAGTTGACGAACAACTAAATTTTTCCTAGGGCCAGCTCATCAAAGAGCAACATAGCAAGTTCCCCAGTGTGGTGGCTAGCTTTCTTTCTTATTTTATGTATTCCTTCCCAATTATTGAGAATGCAAAAGCAATCATACTAAGAATAGAGAGGTCGTGAGAGGATAAAAAAAGTGTGTGCTGGAGAATAACTCCAGGACATTTGCATTAGGTCCATTTGTATTTTCAAAAGTAGGTGTTCGTCTTCAAGTGTTCTATAAATAAAGGTATATTATCTTTAAGATGGTTGGAGCGGAAAAAGAATAAGAAAGAATTGCTCTTGTGGGTTTTTTATGCTTGTATGTGCAAAATCATCACGGCAAAAATTCAGCTACTTGTGTATTTACGTGCAAAACGCGCGAAACATTTTTGTGTCCACTGCCTAGTCGTGCTAATGGGTTTGTTTGTCCTGCTAATGAGTTTTTTGCGAAGGTCAAAATGTTGTGTTTAAGAAGGTCGAGTGTGTTATCTCAGCAAGTTCAAATAATATTTAAACATGCAAGGTGAAACATGGGAGAGTTACGATTTTTTACAACTTGAAGTGACAAAAAAATATTAAAAAAGCACAAACAAAAATTTAAGCTAGAAAAATCACTTCAAAACTCTAACAAAAAAAAAGAATGTTCTCTTTTTTATTGAATGCAAAAACAAAAAATAATGAAAAGGGGGAATTCAGTTTGCGCATTTTCTAAAAGAACCAAGAAGTTCGGATTAAACTGACAGAGTAGTTCGATTTTAATAAATAATTTAGTTTTTTCTGTTTTTATAAATAAAACCAAGAAGTTCAAAACAAAATAACGGAGTATTTCAATCTTAATAGAAAACATTTTCCTGTTTCTAATAATAAAACCAAGAAACTCACATTAAAATAACAATTTTTTTGTTTGTATAACTAGGACATTTCCCGTTACTAACGAATAACACAAGGATGTCCAAAATTTAAAAAATATGAAGTTGTTTAATGTTTATAAAAACTCATATTTTCCCCAATGCTAAAGATTAAAACCAAGAAGTTCAATTTTGAAAAATGGAGTAGTTCAATATATATAAAAACTCGGGTTTTCACGTTACTAGAGAATAAAACCAAGAAGTTCAATTGGAAAAAGCGGAGCGGTTTGATATTTATTTGAAAAATTGGATTTTTCTACTTACAAAAGAATAAAACCAATAAGTTCAATTTGAAAAAGCGAAGAAGTTCAACGTTTCTAAAACACACCAATTTTCACATTTCTAAAACAACACACAAATAAGTTCAAATAAAAAAGTTAGAGCGCTTTAATGTCTATGGAAAACACAGATTTTTTCCGTTACTAAAGTGAAAACAGAGAGAAGTTTAAAGTGATAACAAACAGAAGTTCACGTACTGCATGGTGTGTGTTTCATATAAGAAAAATACAATAAGGTGAAACAGAGTGAAGTTCAAACAGGCCGCCCCAGAAGTTCAACTACTTCACGCATTGCAAAAAACAACACGTCAAAAACAGAGTGAAGTTCAAAACAGATATGCCCGAGAAGTTCAACTACTTCACGCAATGCATTTCCATTCGCGATGAAGGCAGGAATCATGATCTCGTCATTTTCTAATTTATTTCAAAACGGCAGGAATATCATTTGTGTAAGTTCAAGTCCTCGTACGGAGAAAGTTAAAAAAATATTGTGAGAGGTTTGTACAAAAAGAATATCATTTGTGTAACACTGACGAAATGGATGACAAAATTACAAACAAAAATACGTCACAGAAGTTCAACGTGAAAACAGCAGGAAGTTCAACTACTACGCTGAATGAATTTTAGATGAAAAACTTTTAAAATCATCGCGAGAAGAAAAAATGTTAAACACGGGAAAGTTGCGTGTTTACAACAGCTTTCCATCTGTATATCACCTGCTCAATTCCGGTAAGTGGATGGAGAGCTACGAGCAGTGGATGAAGACCTACGAGCAAGAAAAATCACGTGAAAAACAGAGTGAAGTTCAGGTACACGCACCGAGAAGTTCAAGTTCTTCACGCGATGCATATTTGAAAAATCTGTTTCGCGATAAAGGCAGAACAAATGATCCCGACGTTTTTGAAATTACTTGAAAACGACTAGGAATCAGACAAAACCATCAACATGAAAAAGTTTTGCACTTTCCGTAGCTTTTCAGTGGTATATTATTTGTCCAATTCCGATAAAGTTTGTAGAAATTACGGCAAAAATACATTTTTAGCCATTTTTAAAATCGACTTAAAACAGTAAGGAATTGAGAGAAACAATATATATAAAAAAGTTTGGCATTTCCTCATGATTTCCAATGCCGTACCATTTGTCGCATTCGGACGTACAGTTAAAAAATTAGCTTGAAAATACAAACTCGGTAGGACTTGGACCATTTTCTAAATTACTCTTAAACCATTCAAACATAGAAAAAAACTTTCAACATGAAAGAGTAGCACATTTTCATAAGCTTTCCAACGCCATATCATATGCCTCCATTGGATTAGCCGTTTAGAAATGACATCGAAAAAACAAACTCAGCTGTTTGGTTTACGAAATTTTACGTTTTTTTCAAATTACTCTTTAACCATAGGGAATTAGAACAAACTTTCAACATGTGGAAGAAGCGGTTTTGCAGCAGCTTTCCAACGCCATATTATATGCCTCATTCTGATAAACAGTTTAGAAATGCGATCAAAATTATGATTCACATTTTTTGTGTGAAGAAAAAACGATTTTCAAAACTGCTCTTAAACCGCTTACATTTTGCGAAAAATTTAACTTGGGTCATGATACTCGTGTTCATAGCTTTCCAACGGTATATAGCAGGCCCTATTTGGGCAATGTTGCGGGAAGTTCAACCTGGCACTGCGGGAAGTTCAGGTCGAACAACTCAGGCAGTAAAATCGCAAAAAACGCGAGTTCTTCACGACCCGAGTGCAAAATCCTCCTATGAGCGAGATTCCTATCTAAAACGAGTATTTAGTTGCTAAACGGTTTAGAAATGTGATCGAAAATATGATCCACGTTTTTTGTATGAAGAAAAAATGGTTTTCAAAATTCCGATAAAGGTCGGGTTCGTACAAAGGGTAGTTCAGGCGCGTGTACAAACAAAAATACGTCACAGAAGTTCAACGTGAAAATAGCATGAAGTTCAACTACCACGCTGAATGAATTTCAGATGAAAAACTTTCAAAATCGTCGCGAGTATGAAAAAATGATCAACACGTGAAAGTTGCGTGTTTACAGCAACTTTCCATCGGTATATCACCTGCTCAATTCCCGTGAGTGGGATGGAGAGCTACGAGCAGTGAATGAAGATCTACGACCAAAAAAATCACATGAAAAACAAAGTGAAGTTCAGGTACACGCACCGAGAAGTTCAGGTTCTTCACGCGGTGCATTTTCAAAGAATCTGTTTCGCGGTAGAGGCAGAACGAATGATCCCGCCATTTTCAGAATTACTTGAAAACAGCTAGGAATCAAAGAAAACCATCAACATGAAAAAGTTTCGCATTTTCCGTAGCTTTTCAACAGTATATTATTTTCCCAATTCCGATAAAGTTCATAGACATTACGGCGAAAATACGTTTTTCGTCATTTTCGAAACTGACTTAAAACCGTAAATAATTGGGAGAAACAATACATACCAAAAAGTTTCGCATTTGTTCAAGCTTTCCAGCGCCATACCATTTGCTGCATTCGGACGCACGGTTAAAAAATTAGCTTGAAAATACGAACTCGGCAGGACTTGGACCATTTTCTAAATTACTCTTAAACCATTCAAAATTAGAAAAAAACTTTCAAGATGAAAAAGTAGCGCATTTTCATAAGCTTTCAAACGCCATAGCATATGCTTCCATTGGATTAGCCATTTAGAAATGACATTGAAAAAACGAACTCAGTTGTTCAGTTTACAAAATTTTACGTTTTTTCAAATTACTCTTAAACATAGGGAATTAGAAAAAACTTTCCATATGTGGAAGGAGCGGTTTTGCAGCAGCTTTCCAACGCCATATTATATGCCTCATTTCGATAAACGGTTTAGAAATGCGATCGAAAATACGATTCACGTTTTTTGTGCGAAGAAAAAACGGTTTTTAAAACTGCTCTTAAACCGTTTATATTTTGCCAAAAATTTAAGTTGGGTCATGATATTGGTGTCCATTGCTTTCCGATGATATATAGCAAGCCCTATTTAGGCAATGTTGCGGGAAGTTCAACCTAGTTCACAGAGAAGGTCAGGCGCGTTACTCAGGCAGTTCAGGTTGTATTCTGATCCCGTGATCAGAATAGTGTTTATGTATAACATCTTAATGGCAACACCAACATAACAAAATCTCAATATAACATCCTAATTATATGACCATATCTCAATGAGAATCAAACATACAAAATACACAAATTAATTAGATTCTCTTTCAAGCAATCATCTATTTTAAATCCATATACATAGCAACAAAAATTAAGATGCACAACCCTACCACAAATGCCTTCTCTTCTCAATCCTACCATATAAACGCATGCCTTCTCTTCTAAAGTATACAGCATACCCACATGACCAAGCCATTGGCTCCCCTTTCTCAAAAAAATGCAAACAAAACGAATCCTAAGGTTCCAACAAGTATGAATTAATGGCACAAAAATAAAAGTTTTCTACCAAAAATAATTGGAGGAACTAGTGGAGAATACCTCAAGGAAGATGGGAGGGCTCAGGTCCGCACTTTTGATGAAGACAATAACCGATTTGGGGGTGATTTGGATGAGGGGAGGAGAGAAGCAGAGCTTCTGTAGGGCGCCGCCGCAAGGAGGAAGACGCCTCCTGCGTCTTGGGGGTGGGTTGGGCTGCACCCGAGCCAGCTCGGGCCGGTTTACTGCTCTCCAGGGGTAAACGCCAAGGGTCATTGGCATTTACCCCTTTGCCATATCGGACGGTCAAAAAGGCTAACCAGGGGTGTGGGCCATGCCTAAACGGTGTTGTCCTTGACGTCTTCAGTGCAAGCAGGACGCCGCGAACGTTGACGTCGCGATTTGGATTAGATCCGAAAAATGTTTCAAACACGGGGCAAATTATGCTAAACCAGAACAGTGAAAAAACCCGACATGGCCGAACAATATGGCCGGTTAGGACGACTGTTACATGCGGACCCGGTTCTGTGGAACCGGTAAGAACATGGGGTTTTGTACGTAGTCTTGCATGCAGCGGTACGAGCCTATAGAACAAATCGTGTTTAAGTAAGGTCGTGTAGTGCTGCATGCAGAGCCAGTGATTGAACGTACTCCCTTCGACCTTCGTCCCGAAATGTAAGACTTTTTTAGACTGTGATAGTATTAAAAAGCGTTTTACATTTTGAGACGGAGGGAGTACATCGTCTCATCACTGCCCTGCCTCTCTGCACAAGATGCGCCAGACTCATTGATGGTGAGCAGCTAAGCCTTGCGTGCCCAGTTCATTGATGGTGAGCAGCCAAGCCCTGCGTGTGTTTCCAATGCACCACGTCTTTCGACTTCGTCTCCTCGGCCTGGCAACGGTCGGAAGCTACAGATAAATGACTGGTAGGCTCAAGTTTAGTCAAACCTGGCACCATCGGGTATCCAGGAGCAACTCTGGCGCGCTGACTCATTTCGTCTAGTTTGGGTCACGGTGGACAAAAAAGTTGGTCCAACGCGTGTTCGTTTTTTGTTCGTCTGTTGACCCATTCGCTGTCTAATTTTGAGTTTCATTTGCGTCGTCGCGGACACGAGACGGACGGACGCGCCGCGCGCCAACTACTCCCCCTGGCCCGCCAGTCGGTTGCAAAGCATTCATCATTTCCCTTCACTTTTCTAAAAACCCTCTTGCCCGCGCGCGCTCTAGGCCTCTCGCCATGAACGACGCCCTCGATGCTGCCGCCGGCCTCGCCTCCCTTGCCTCGTCCAGCATCACCTCCGCCTCCTCCAGCAAAGGCAAGCCCCGCGCCACCGGCAAGAGCGCCTCGGCGTGCAAGAAGTAGTAGCAGCTGACGCCCGAGGAGTAGGCCCTGGAGTTGGCCAAGAGGAAGGGCCAGAGGCATGTGGCAGACGCAAGGGACGAAGCAACGGTCACCGCCGCCTAGCAGGAGGGAACCAACGCCCGCGTCGAGGCGGCAACGAGGGAGGCCCTGATCTACCTAGGGTTAAACCCTAGCCAGGACGGGCTCGTCAACGCTGCCGTGGCCGCGGCCGACACCGGCTCGTTCCGCGTTTCCTCGGATGATACTGACAGAGTCTCCCCGTGCGTCGGCGTCGCGTTTTCTCTGGGGAATGCTCGCCGGAGGTGAGCGTGATGGCGCCTTCCACGCCCATGCTCATCAACCTCAACGCCACGCCGATGGCCGGCGCCTCGTCATCCGAAGGGGCTAGGAAACGCGGGCGGGAGATGCCAGCCGACGTGCTCCCCGGCGCCCGCAACCTGTTCGGCAGAATGCAGGCGGCCGGCGACGATGATACAGCCAACAGTTTCATGAAGAGCCTCATTTTTTAGGGTAGTGCGGCGGCCGGTAGCTCCGCTGGCGATGTCGCCGCGGCTGGCTACGATCCCCAAAAGACCCAAAGCCAAAACGGCCGAGCCCAATTCCCGCCGGCCGGCGACCTATGATCAAGATGCCATGCACGACCAAGAAGGAAGCCAACCGGCACCCGCCACGCAAGAAACGTTTGGGTTTGTCCATTTCGATCACCGGGCATCTGCGACAAATCAAGACCGCCCGTGTACAACCGATGCATAAAACGATGCATTGTGGACTGCTACAGCGGGGGACAAACACCACGAACACATCCATGAGACAAACACCACCGCTATCGTTTACAGAAAAGATAAATAGAACGAGCACGACAACGTTCCACAGGAGTTGCAAAAGCGACATAGAGGCATCCGGATCGCAAGAAAAACGAACAGCGGGGAAAAACCATGGCCAGCAACCCTTGCGGTGTAGCAACCGCAGGATTTTAGAAACGCAAACAACCAGTTGCAAACATCGAGTTCGCGACCGTCAACAAGAGACAAATATGGTAGATCCAGGGATAGCACTGCGTGCTGGCTTAACCAATCCCCTCCTTTTATTTTTGAACTTGTTGCTAAGGATTGTAATTCTGTGAGTTTGGAATAAAACACCCTATTTCCATCGCAAAAAAAAAAAACCAAGACAACGGAAGAATGCAAAAAAATAAGCGTCCAGGTACAGCATGCTACAGTCGGCACATTTAACACGACTTTTCATTCAAGACGCTTCCTACTGAGACTACACGGCAAGCATCGAATACTGCCAACAGTAGATGGAATGTACAGAATCTCCTCGTACCGCCAATGCTCCTATACTTTGAAGGCATGCGGACGACCCTTCTCGAAGGAGGCTGCATCAGATGAACTCCACACCATGCCGTCAAGGTCCATTTCCTCATGACGTAGCTTGAGGCAGACCAAAGCCCCTACGATCTCCCTCACGGGTGGTCGATCGCTTCCGCCGAACCACCTCATCCGTTGGCACCAGCAAATGAAGTTGTAATCGGTGAAGCTGACAACGCCGTCGTCGGTGATCCTTCAGAGGCGCTCCTTCCATCCTTTGGCAGTTCAACATGCTTCCCGTCATCGCCCGGAGCCGAGCAGCGCCAACAAATGAAGCTGACAACACCGGCTAATGCGATGACCGATGCGAGAGCAATCAGTATGATATAAAAATTGCCCGCCTAGAGGCGAGCCGGCGATATAATCGGCTCTAGAGGCGATTGGGCACCCATCCGTCGCCCCCAGGCGCCGATGTCGACCTATTTTTCGGCTCACTTTCGATGAAAAATGGACCGATATCGATGCGAATCGGCCCATATTCAACGTGGTTTGACGTCAATTCTCAACATAAATAATTTTTTTATCACATAGTTCATCACATAAAATCAATAGAAAACAAATAGTTCAACAAAATAATTCAACAACAAATAGTTCAATACAAATTATATAGTTCAACAAATAGAAACTCATATTTCATCACACGTCCAGCTAGGCGTCGCCCTTGATCCTCCATAGGTGCTCCATCAAATCCTGCTGCAGTTCTTGATGCACCTGTGGGTCTCGAATATCCTGAACAATATTGTTAGAGAATGGTTTATTTCTGGAATCAAATTCATTTATTTCTGGAATGGTTTATTTCCCTAATTTGTTAGAGAAATGAACGATATTACTGTGCTTGTGGCTGATACAGGCGATATTCAGACATGTCAGGGGTCAAATCTTGAGCAGGTCATTCATGGCAACGACGGAATCCCTAACCAAACTGCACAGCAGAACTATCACGGGCGGTCGTCAGGCCAGCACACACTCTAAGCAGCAGAAACTGGAGCGATCCTACCAAGCACCAACAGAGAAAGGCACAACGCGAGAGAGGCACGAGGAAGGAGCTCACTCACCGCGGCGTCGAAGCGCTGGAAGGGCTCCTTCTCGACGTCCGGTGACGCGGCGGCGGCGACGGTCAGCGAGACGTCGCGGGGACGGCGGTGGCTGGAGCTGAGGCCGAGCTGCGGTGTGGCGAGCCCGCGACGAGGTAGGGGCGGCGAGGAGGCCCGCAAGCTCTTGACGTTGGCCGACTGGAGGATCTCGCCCTCGCTTTGCGGCGTCGGCGGCACCGTCGTCGTCGACGGCGAGGACGACACCCGGCTGCTCGTCGGCCTTTAGGTTGTTGGTGGTGGTCCGTATCCGGCGCCTCCGGGCTCTCCGACGGCGGTTCCGACGCAGCCGGAGCAGAGCGCGGCGGTAGCTATGGAAATCGGAGATTTTTTTGAGGAAGGGGGGAGCTTGGGGAGGCAGGCGAGCGCCAGGTGCGGCGGCGGAGCAAGAGGCAGCTGCGGCGGGAGAGCGGGAGAGAAGGGGAGCTGCAGCGCCGGGGAGCAGCAAAGCTGCGGCGGCGGAGAGCAGCGCAGCTGCTGCTTCTGTCGGAGGAGGAGGACGTGGAGCGCGGGTTTGGTCGGGAGAAACGAGAGGTTTTTTTTGTAAAAATGCCATCGCGACATGTTTTTCGGGACGGAGGGAGTACCATTATTTGGATGAATCTAATGATTACAAGAGTGATCAGTATGTATCTCTCATCCATCCCACATAGATAGGAATTTGTGGTGATTCTATCCATTACTTATTCCTTATTATTACATTACTGGTCCGTCTTCGTATCATGGTTATTCTGAATCATATGGTATAGTTTACAGCACTTTGGAAATGGCAAATAAATAGAAATAAGATAGTTTTCAAGAGACAAGGATACAAATAAGGTGCATCGGTAATATCATTACTGAAGTCCTGATGCATTCCTAGCAAATATGAGGCCAACGGTCCAAAATCCAAACATATTGCATGGATTCTTTGTTGGCAACCTATCAAGAACAATAAAGTAGTTTCCATGTAGATCCACTAGCCACACCTTGGATTGAAGCCATGTAGGATTTCGTATTTTACTAACCCTTTAGGATGTGCATTCCTTATGTGCCGCTTCTCCCATCACTCGGTAGCCAATCAATAACCCCAAATCATCTTCTTGATTTCTTTACAATCCTAACACATCACAGCATAACAAGATATATGGCACTAGAGAAAATACTAGGTTCTACTTCACCAGACAACACATCTTAGTCCTATAAAATTCGATAATGTTATAATGAATCATACGACTACCTCTAGAACAGTGGGGTGTAGCCGATGACCTTTGATTTGAAGTGCATGAGAAAAGAAACATAGAGCCACCGCTTGCAGAAGTAGATTAAGTTTAGACATTTTGATGTGGAATAGGATACATATCACCATATGAATTGATTACTATATATAGACTCGGTGTGTTTTCTAGAGGGGGATACAACACATTTCACACAAGATACCTTTAATTATGGCATAAATGCACTAATATAGTTATAAAATCTCCTTTTAATGCCAATCAACCGTGCGATATTAATTTGCAAGATTTTCCCTACTGCCAACCAGACCATAATAAATTCAATTAATACGGTGCAAATAATATTTTAATGCCCAGCGAATATAAATTTTAATTCAGTATAAGCATAAATCTTTCTTTATTGGTTGAAACAACGTGGCATTGTACATGATTGATCCTTGGAAATAACAATAATATCCATCCCACAAAAATACAAATGTGTACTATTGTTTCAACACATACTATCAATTTTAATTTATATGGAAAATATTGTGTACATCCTCGGGCATGTGGCACAATCTTTATCTTTATCTTTACCTAATAATAAAAAAAATTGGGTTTCTGGTCGTCCGTCGCGTAATTTGCCCCTGGAGTTCGCATAAATACGATTCGGTTTTTTCCCTTTAAGTCGGCCGTTCTTTCTGATACAATAAGGAGTCAACCCACCAGCAAATCACAACTGCATGGCCAGACTGACTGGCTGGACCCTAGTGCTCCCACCTATGAGACCCAGGTTCGGCCGCAGAATCTTCGCTTTTTGCTCTCGTTTTCTCTATTATATAAGATGCCTAATTGGGCCAGCCCAACGCGGCCTACAACACTTATTTTTTCTTACTTTTTTCACTTATTTTACATTCGCTTTGTATTTTCTTCTTTTGGCTTTATTTCGAAATACTATAAATATTTTAATTATAAAAATCGCTCATATGCGGACTTTGAAAGAATGTTAATCATGCATTAAACAAATGTCAAGCTTGTACAGAGAAAATGTTTCCATTATATACAAACAAGTACAATGTGTATAGAAAAATAAAAATATAGTTTAGTAAATGTTAATCGTACATTTAAAAAAATGTGCATAGAAAAAAAATGTTTCTGATGTATATATAAAAAAATGTATACAAAAACATATACACTGTGTATGGAACAAAGTAGACATAAAAATTACAAGTTTTCAAAAATATTATCATGTATCATGTTATTAAACGTGTATGTAAAAAATGTTCCTGATGTATACAAAAAAGTAGAATGTGTATAAAAGAAGTAGACATAAAAAATATATAGGTTTTGAAAAATGTTAACCATGAAATTGGAAAGTATTAAGCATGTATATAAAAATGTTTTTGATGTAGAAAAATGTACAATGTTGCTGATACAAGCTTTACGTAAACCAATAGCTTGACTTTAATTTTCATATTGTTTTAAATTGTTTCCATAATTTTTTTCTTGAGAATATCGATGTTGATATGCAACCTTGAACATTTGGTATGCATGCCCTTACAAATTGATTGTTTTCGATGGAGTTGTCTAACATGTTTGCGACCAAATTAATACTTCACTTGGATTACAAAAAAAACATATATTAAGGAGGCAAAAATAATGCTCTTTTGCAAATGCTATTTTCATCGTAATGCAAATATTTGTTGGGCACCACCGAGGAGGAACGACAACAAATGCGAAAAGAGATAGTTGCAACTAGATAGATATTTATATTGTCTAAATTGGAAACACCCTTGAATACACTTCAAAAATCATCACGTCTTTATGTTTTTGCGCAACATCACTTATCTTTTTGTTTTTACAACACTTATTTTTTCTTACTTTTTTCACTTATTTTACATTCGCTTTGTATTTTCTTCTTTTGGCTTTATTTCGAAATACTATAAATATTTTAATTATAAAAATCACTCATATGCGGACTTTGAAAGAATGTTAATCATGCATTAAACAAATGTCAAGCTTGTACAGAGAAAATGTTTCCATTATATACAAACAAGTACAATGTGTATAGAAAAATAAAAATATATTTTAGTAAATGTTAATCGTACATTTAAAAAAATGTGCATAGAAAAAAAATGTTTCTGATGTATATATAAAAAAATGTATACAAAAACATATACACTGTGTATGGAACAAAGTAGACATAAAAATTACAAGTTTTCAAAAATATTATCATGTATCATGTTATTAAACGTGTATGTAAAAAATGTTCCTGATGTATACAAAAAAGTAGAATGTGTATAAAAGAAGTAGACATAAAAAATATATAGGTTTTGAAAAATGTTAACCATGAAATTGGAAAGTATTAAGCATGTATATAAAAATGTTTTCGATGTAGAAAAATGTACAATGTTGCTGATACAAGCTTTACGTAAACCAATAGCTTGACTTTAATTTTCATATTGTTTTAAATTGTTTCCATAATTTTTTTCTTGAGAATATCGATGTTGATATGCAACCTTGAACATTTGGTATGCATGCCCTTACAAATTGATTGTTTTCAATGGAGTTGTCTAACATGTTTGCGACCAAATTAATACTTCACTTGGATTACAAAAAAAAACATATATTAAGGAGGCAAAAATAATGCTCTTTTGCAAATGCTATTTTCATCGTAATGCAAATATTTGTTGGGCACCACCGAGGAGGAACGACAACAAATGCGAAAAGAGATAGTTGCAACTAGATAGATATTTATATTGTCTAAATTGGAAACACCCTTGAATACACTTCAAAAATCATCACGTCTTTATGTTTTTGCGCAACATCACTTATCTTTTTGTTTTTACAACACTTATTTTTTCTTACTTTTTTCACTTATTTTACATTCGCTTTGTATTTTCTTCTTTTGGCTTTATTTCGAAATACTATAAATATTTTAATTATAAAAATCGCTCATATGCGGACTTTGAAAGAATGTTAATCATGCATTAAACAAATGTCAAGCTTGTACAGAGAAAATGTTTCCATTATATACAAACAAGTACAATGTGTATAGAAAAATAAAAATATATTTTAGTAAATGTTAATCGTACATTTAAAAAAATGTGCATAGAAAAAAAATGTTTCTGATGTATATGTAAAAAAATGTATACAAAAACATATACACTGTGTATGGAACAAAGTAGACATAAAAATTACAAGTTTTCAAAAATATTATCATGTATCATGTTATTAAACGTGTATGTAAAAAATGTTCCTGATGTATACAAAAAAGTAGAATGTGTATAAAAGAAGTAGACATAAAAAATATATAGGTTTTGAAAAATGTTAACCATGAAATTGGAAAGTATTAAGCATGTATATAAAAATGTTTTCGATGTAGAAAAATGTACAATGTTGCTGATACAAGCTTTACGTAAACCAATAGCTTGACTTTAATTTTCATATTGTTTTAAATTGTTTCCATAATCTTTTTCTTGAGAATATCGATGTTGATATGCAACCTTGAACATTTGGTATGCATGCCCTTACAAATTGATTGTTTTCGATGGAGTTGTCTAACATGTTTGCGACCAAATTAATACTTCACTTGGATTACAAAAAAAAAACATATATTAAGGAGGCAAAAATAATGCTCTTTTGCAAATGCTATTTTCATCGTAATGCAAATATTTGTTGGGCACCACCGAGGAGGAACGACAACAAATGCGAAAAGAGATAGTTGCAACTAGATAGATATTTATATTGTCTAAATTGGAAACACCCTTGAATACACTTCAAAAATCATCACGTCTTTATGTTTTTGCGCAACATCACTTATCTTTTTGTTTTTCATGTGACATCGTTCACGATTTCGAGAGATTTACTGATGTCTCGAGAGTGTGTATGAGAGGTGATTTTTTTCACTCCCGTTGCAATGCACTTGCATATTTGCTAGTATGAATAAAGAGTCGTTTCATGTATCTGCAGCATTTGTATGTTGGATTCACTCCCACTCACATGTGTGTCCTAAAACGAAGTTGGAATGCTCGAAGCCCATATACGAGTCCTAATCCTTTTCGAGAAAAAAAAAACGAATCCTAATGGCTTAAACCACATGCCATTGTATGTGTTGAATCTCTTGAGATCAATACAATAAATACATGGGTAGGATTATTATCTTGAAAGTTGCATGAACTCATCTAAATTCTTGTGCACATGAGAAACACTTTGATAGTCACTGAATATATTTGTCTGCAAATATAGGGTGTCCCTCGATTTCATAGAATTCAAATAGTCAAATTATAGTTTTCAACCCCGAGCCATACATCTTTACCTACTAATAAAGTACTAGTTGCTTCTATCAATCCAACTGAGCCAAGTCCTGATCGTGTGCGAAACAGGGATTCGTTATGTGCCTTATTAAATAATATCACCTTGCCCCTTTACAATCTATTCCACTAATTTATATATGTCTATGATCTGCAATCAGCAAGCCACCTTGAGAATAAGGGAAGTAATTAAGAGAAAATTGATATAATCAAGAACGGAAAAGTGCGCGCTCCAGGAAGACCGATTAAATCTCAAGATGGTATGACGGCTCAGTCTCTCGGGGGAGGTGGTAGGGTGTGCGTTTATAGAGGTGAGTGTATGCGCGTGTATATGAGTGTATACGTCTGTATTGTGTTTTAAAAAAATAACGGGAGAAACGTGACACGCTTATGTGAGGGAAAAAGAAAGAGATTGGGTCGGATGAGAAAAACAGCGCCCACGTAGGGGAAGGTACGCACCTGGATTCAGGGTGGAAAGAACTTAAAGACGCGACACTTTCGGAGGAAAAAGGAAGAGGATCGGATAAGAAGACACGGCGTCACCGTGTACCCGCCCCTGCAACACGGGGTCGAAGGAGGCGAGGGAGAGCTTGAGAAGCTTTGTGTTCTAGCTCCTGAACGCCGCCGCGTACCTGCTGCTGCAGCACGGCGTCGACGGAGTTAAGGGAGATGTTGAGCAGCTTGTGTCCGGGTCCAGCTCCTAAGCGCCGCGGCTGCAACACGGCATCGACAGGGGCGAGGGAGACTCTGCGGCACGGGTCCGTGAACATCACCTTTGTGTGAGAGCTATTAACATGACAGAAGCAGTCTATTGATTTTGTTCCTTACTCTCATATGTAGTGTCTTTTTTTGTAATGTAAAGTAGGATTCGTCACTTCAATTTTGATCAGGTGCACAGCCAAATAATCTTTCCTCTTTCCCTACTAATAAAGCAGCTAATGCTTCTGGTCGTCCGTCATCGTGGCCGTTTTGCAAACAAGCTCATAAGTTTACATGAAATCAACCCGCAGTCCTATTTTAAGTTTAGAAAACGTTTCATTTTTACATTAAACCCCCTATCCTCCACCGGCAGCTTATCCATTCCCGTTCTCCACCACCGGGCGTACGCGCCGTCCAAGCCCAGGAATAGAACGAGGCGTCGCGGCAGGGGTTGTCTGCGGCCCACGTGAGCGAGGCGAGGGGCGGCCCGAGACGGTCGATAGTGGCGCTGTCGTCGTTGTCCGCGAGGTAGAGGGTCGCGGCGCCGGTCGCAGGGAGGACGGGGGCACCGGCGGCTGGTGAACTCGGAGGCTGCGGCTGTGCGACGACGTCCGTGGTGGTGGCGACAGCTACGACGACGCGACCACGATGCGGCAGGGGATGGAGGCTTCCTCGCCTAGGCTCGGGCGCGTCAGCACGGCGTCGGGCCGTTGCCGGTGGCGTCGAGGCCGGCGCACGCACGGACAGGGCGCCCAAGGATGAGCCGCCGCGACGTGTGGGCGGGCTGAGCCGGGCGTTCAACCACGATGCGGCGGGGATGAAAGCCGCCTTGCCGGGGCTTGCGGGGCAGCACGGCGTCGGGCCGTTGAGCAGATCTTCTCCATCCACGAGTCCAACTTCCTGTTTGGCGCGCAGGCGCTGGAGCCGGCAGGGGCGTGCTCTGCGGGGCACGCTCGCCGCGGCCGTGCTGGTCAGGCTCGAGCGCTGACTGCGGGAGCTGTCCGGGAACCCCGAGGCCCGCGTAGCGGACTACTTCAAGCAGGGTCCGGCGCCGGATGGTTCCTGGCGGCTGCGTTGTTCGCGCGCCGGATGCCGGCGGAGGCGGCGTGCGACGTCGTGGCCAAGAACCGCAAGGTGTTCTCCGGGCGCCACGGCCGCGGTGGGTTCTTCTCCGGGGCCGATGCAGGTGATTTTCCTAATGGTGCTGCTGACGCTGAAAACCCAACCCCTGAAGCACTAGAACTAGAAGTGCCCTCTCTATGGCGCATCACTCATTGATTCCAGATGGGCGACATTCTGCTTCGCAATCAAAGAGCATAGTTTTTGCCTGCTATCATTGCTTACATATGAGAGTAGAGATAATTAATTGTGCTCCTGACTTGCTTTTCTAACCTAAGTGTTCCTAGGATTGCCTTGTTTAATTGCATCAGAATATTAGCTGCCTGATAAGGGTAGAGATAAATGCCTTTTCCTCTTATATTTATCTTTATGTCGGTGGCGCTCTTGTTTAATTTCTCAACGGTTTTTGCCGCTTCCAGTTGTTGGATTCATCAGACACATTGCCTTTTAGACTTGGCAGTGGATTTGGGATTATTGATGGCCTAGCCACTGAACAGCGAATGACGGAGTCAGATGTGGCTTGAAGCGCAAATGCTTCACCGAACTTAATAAAACTCATACCTGCACATGGAGCAGTCCTGAATGGTTCACCATTCAAGACACCACAAAACTTTAGAAGTATCCAGACTTGCTAAACTTTTTATTCATTAACAGTGAGAGAAAGATGTCTTGACAATTTGTCCGCTGGAAAATCTTATTTGCTATTTGTTTCATGTAGGTTTTGTAATTGCTTGAAGTTGTCCAGTTCAGATGTCCATACACTTCAATGAAATACCCTGAGCTGCTTTCCAATCTGAGAGTTGAATCGAAGGTGTGCATTTGAACCCGTGAAATTATTATTTTGTTTTTTCGTATCTCATCAGTTTTTTGATTCTTAGATTGAAGAGATCCTACGGAATTCTACAACATCTGAATTTGGTAGTGTATATTATTTTTCGGAGAGAGGTGATTGAATGATTGATCTTGATGTGTTCCATCAAAAGCTTATCTAGGTTGCTTGTTCAGTCTTGTTCATATTGGGTTTGAGATTATTATGTTCTTCAAGTTGCTTCTCTTGATGTTTAGATGTCTCAAGAACTGCGTACACAATTGAGCGAGTCTGAGAAAGGAGAGCTAAAAGAATCGTTCCATCATATGCTGAAATGGGCCTGGAGATATAATAAATATCTTGAAGAACAGGCAGCCCAGCTTCACATGTTAACTAGCTGGTCGAAAACTGTTGAAGTGAGTTGTGTGTGTGCATGACCACTTAATCTTTTCTGTTGGGAATTTCATATTGTAACCCGCTTATTGTTAATTTCAGGTAGCTGTATCAAGAAGTAATAATTTTAAGACATTGAAGTTCAGAACCTCTATTGAAACTCTTTCGTAGTATTATATGAACTTCTGTATTTGAACTCTTTCATAGACGTTTATACTGAGGTTGCTCTTCTATAGACATTTATAGAGGTTGCTCTTTTATTGACATTTCGAAGCAAGCCGCTAAGCCCAAGTCTCGAATCAGGATTGTCGTCGTTCGTCAGTCCCAAGTATTTGAATTCTTCCGTATCTCTGCTCTTGATTACATATGGTGCGAGATTCTAATTTCTTGGACTATAGTGCAGCTAGGAGATTGTGGCGGCAGCGGTGGGTTTTGGGTCGGTGAGCTGCAGGGATTTGCTGGACGCACGCCATCACATGTCGAGCCACACATAGTGACCGATGGTGGCGGATTAGAGTTGGAATTCAAGAGGTTTGTGTGGTTTCAGTTATCCGATGATTGGGCGAGAGCGGAGCAACAGAGGCCGGCCAAGAACATGACCAGGGATAACACATCTTGCTTGATTTCCCGAGCGACCCAAGGTTGGTTGCATCCTGCATGACCTCATATTGTTCATGAGAGTTTTGTGATGTTCTTTTTTTAGAGAAGTTTTGTGATCTTAATTCATGAGACATTTGACGTGATACTATGTGGCTGTAAACGTAATCTGCAATTCAGAGCAAACAGAGTGAACAAACCAAGGACATGCAGGTTAGTCCGTTAGTGTCTTACTTTTCTTTTTGTAATTCTATCGTACTGTATAGTTAGTACAAAATCATCAAATATTCAGGATATGTTTATAATTTTGTGAAACTGAAATGTGCAACATGTTCAGTGGACTGGTGAATTATAATTTTGTGAAACTGAAATGTGTTACTGAAACCTGACTGGTGATGAACTAACCGATTCACACAAAGGCTTGCTGATAACAACTTGAGTTGGCCGAGTCTCGCCGAGTTGAGCGTGGAGTAGAAGGTGTCGAGTGAACTTGAGTCAGTGTCATTCGCTGTAATGATCGCCCGGGCGGCCGTGTAGCTGTCTTAGATGGAGTCCAGGGGGAAGACCAAGAGGAGGTGCGATAAGATTGAGCTTTCCAGAATTTTGGGGAGGTGGCGCTTGTCGCACTGCAAAACTTTTATTTGTATATGTTGCATGCTACTACCTCCTAATCAATATGTCATTGAAATGAAGTAGATGCAGCTCTTCATAGATATTGTCACATGTTCTGGTTTGCAGGTTAAATATTTGATGCCCTCATTTTGGTAATGAGAGCAATGCAATATTCTGAAGGTCACACATGTGAGGGAAACTGGCATGTGTCTATCTCTCAGGCTGGAAACTGCAATTTGTGTTCTGAGCTACGAGCTCCAAATAAATTAGTTTTCTCTGTTCTTCAAGTTGTTATCTTATTTCAGGATTGGCATCACTAATAATGCGGAGGGGTTTTTCCATTCAATAAAATATTAAATTCCAAATTCGTTGCCAGTTTCTATAAGTATTGTACTATTTTGTTAGATTGTTGTTTGCCATTTATATTAATTGCCATTCTTACCCACTTCCTCTGATTGTAGCTCTTTGTGTGAATCGGTTAGTTCATCACCAGTCAGGTTTTTTAAAATTTCAGGCAAGTAAATTGATATGCAATGTACAATCAATTGATGAATTGATAATTTGGTGTAGCATGGAGATCGATCTCATTGGTACATATATTCTTCAGTTGGAATAAGGCAATCTGTATGTTGTCTATAATCTCACACTTGAGTTTTGAGCACTGTTCTCACCTTCTTTACTTGATAAAAAAAATCATTATTCAACTTTGTTCTCTCATGATCACATCGCAAGTTGTATGGATATACTTTAATAATACATTGCCCCAAAAGGTAATTGGCTTTGACGTTCATTCCAGAAGTTAACTCTTTCACCTCATTTTCTTCAAAGGTTAAATTTTCCCTGTATGAAATATATATAAGATAAATAATATGCATTTTGATCGTTCTTAATTTGAATATGCATTTGTGGCCATATATCCTTGCAAGTAAGTGATGTGGATCTATGTGCAAGGAGGATAGGGGCATACGATTTTTTTTCTCCCGTTGCAACGCACGGGCATGTTTCCTAGTAATAATCAAATATGACTAACCTATATGAGGGTTCTTGTGAGTACCAAATCAGAGTACACCTCTCTCCAGTTTGGCCTTGCAAAGTGTGTCCGGATCTGTGAATTAGCTGTCAGGAAAGCAAGCGACCATGGTGTCTGAAATTTTTTGCGGTTAACAGTGGGAGTGAGAAGGGGGGAGAAGAAGAAAGCCTTGCTGTCGGAGGTGATATCCACTCTATTTTTTCCGTGTCGAAGCAATTGAACCATGGCAATCAGAGCTGACCTCACATCTCCTTCCTCATACACACTTGTAAGGTAGTTGAGCATCTGTGTTGCATTCTCTACATCAAGAGGTTAAGTTATTTTCCTTCTACAAAACTGTACTATGTGAGACATTGTTTACTGAAACTGTTACGCTTGAGTAGTACAGTACATCGTCATCACTTTCATTAACTTCATTTATGAGTCTATGGCATCTTTGAGCCATTCAAACGAGCCTTGTCCCCTGCCTCCATGGTAACCGATAGAGATCTAATCACTTAATCAGTTTGATTCATTTTGGTTCATGACAACCGTTCTCTAAGCTTGTGTCATGTAGTCCATCAACTAAATGTATTATATTAGCATGTCTAATTATCAATATCAGTTTTATTGATATTAATTTACAATATGGGTTGTATATTATCTATAATCATTATAGGTATTATGTTGTCGGTCGCTTGACTTGAAGGGCATAATTTTCTCACCCCGTAGCAACGCATGAGCTCTTTTGCTAGTGCTGCTTAGTCGGGGGAGCGGTAAAAAGTACGAGCGGACATGGCTCTCGCGAGCCCGCTTGCGCCGGCGGCGCCGCCGCCCCGATCTCTCTTCTCCGGCCTCCCTTGCACCTGCCCGGTCCAGATCCGGCATCCTCTCGACGCCCTCTTGCAACCTACGCGCTTCTCCTCGCGGGGTGACGCCATGGGTGCTCATCCACGACCTCGACCCGCGCCTGCGTCGGCCGCGACGGCGGCGGCCATTCCGGCCGTACCGAGCGCCGGCTCCTCGCCGCCCGCTGCTCCAGTTCCCGCGACCGCCCTCGCCTCTCGCCGCCCCGACCCACGACCTCGGCCCGCATCCGCGTCGGTCGCGACGGCGGCGGCCACTCTTGCCGTGCTAAGGGCCGGCTACCCGCCGCCTCCCGCTCCAGCTCCCGCGTCAGCTCTCGCCGCGGCCGCCCTCGCCTCCCGCCGCGCCGACCCAACCGTCCAAGGGCGAAGGGTGGCCCGTACGCTCCTCGGGGAGGAGGCGACGACATCTTCGGCTTCGACAGAGCCCTCCGCTCCCGCTTCGTCTCTAGCAGCGCTCATCTTCGAATCGTCCCCGACAGCGCCCGCCGACGCTTCCCCGGCCGACTTAGACATGGGGCGGCATGTGTCCTGGGCTTCCCTTGGTGACGGGGATGTTGACGATGAGGAAGAGAAGGAGTTGGCCCCATTGACGCCATCGGCTGCCAAAAGCTCTGTCCCGGCAGCTCAGCGTGCTGATCAGTGTGTGATGCCCGAGAGGGAGGCGACTGGAGGATGGCAAGATGTGCTGCCTCGGCGTGGCCGGCGCCGTCTGGAGTCGCCAACTCCGGCATTACCCCCTCGTCCCATTCCGGCTTGGCTCTTTGGTAGGTGTTGCAGATGTCTTGCTCCTGGTCATCGAGCCGCTGATTGCACAGATCCCTTGAGGTGCTGCCGCTGTTTGGAGAACGGCCACTTGGCGCGTGGGTGTCGCAATGCTTGGCGTCCATTCAGCTCACTTGCATGCCTCGCGATGCCGCCACGGTCTCGCCTCGACACCGAGCATCACCGAGCTCCAACTCCTTGTGATGGTTCGATGGTATCCCAGCTCCCCTCCAAGGTGCTTCACCACAGGTCCTGGGCATCGGTCGTTTCCGCTCATGCTGAATCGGCAACCCCATCTGATGTGCTGCTCTAGTCCACTCTAGCTGCCCAGGCTGAACTCCTGGTGCGCGTTGGGAGCTTTCTAGAGCGAGCGGAGGCTGCTCTGGGAAAGCTCTCTCTTGTGCCGGCTGTGTTGCAATCCACTCCTGCGCCACATCCTCCTAGCGAGGTTGATGTTGGTGGCTCAGTGGAGAACAGAGTTGGGGAGCTCTATGGTTGTTTCTCCCCTAGAGCTATGGACAACTCATCGTCGCCGTCTGCCTTGCCCATTGTGATGTCTACAGTTGAGGGCGGGACCATTCCCGTGGTTGTGCCTCCGGTGCTGCAGGTGATGCCCGAGCTTCAAGTGTTATGTGCGAGCTCTGATTCGCCTCTATCAGTGGAGCATATGATGGTGGACACGCAAGCAACCACGTGTGAGCGACATGATTCAACCTTGACATGTGAGTCGAGTGAGGTGAACTCGGCTGCGCACTCACATGTGGCTTCTGCACCCATTCCACCCCCGCCAACGGATAATTCCAATGCTCTCTTTGCAAAAGAGCTTTGTGACTTGCTTGCTAGCGTGGAGACTGTTAGCCCTGGAACTGGAAGGGCGATTGCTTGCCTCCTGACGGGAACGACATTCAAGGGCAAATACAAGAAGGCGAGTGACTGCCCTCGGTCTGGTATAGTGAAGGAGAAGCCACCAAGGTGCAAAGGCAAAAAGAGTGGCGCCGCGCCCGCAGCTGCTTAATGGATGATTCCCGGTCCCTCGGCTCATCCTCATGGTTTGGGTCGTCATACGTGGTTTCGATGTGGTCCACTATCTTTCGTTGGGATGTTCTTGTCGGGTTCAAAATTGTGGTGTACAAGCGTGAGGAGTTATTGCGTGTTAGGAGGGTTTGGCGGGTTGCACGAGTGCTTGTGGGGTCATGATTGGTGAGTAACCCGATTATGGTCTTATTGTATCGGTTTTAGCCCGGTTTTCCGTACATTAACCGGGCAATTCTCTTCTTAATTAATCGACGAGGCAATTCTTTTGCCTCCGTTTCGAAAAAAATGAGCTCTTTTGCTAGTTGAACATATAAATCACTCTATGCAACCTGCCGTTCTAGCGCCAACACCGGTTGAAATCGATCCGGTATGCTCGATCTGCCCCTCTGGCCGTTTTTTTTTGAGTATCAGTACAGACATAAGCGCTCATATACACACGCATACACTCATCCCTATGAACGCACACACGCACACCCTACCCCTATGAGCACCTCCGAGAGACTGAGCCGGCATATCATCTTGAGATTTACGAAGTCAGCGTAGGCGCCTCGTCGTCGACGGGAACGTCTCCTCCCACTGAAAGTGCATCGCCGGAAATCCTGAAATAAATCCAGGAATAATGCGAGCACCAGGATTTGAACCCTGGTGGGTTGGGGATACCATTGTCCACCTAACCAACTCAACCACGGGTTGATTCGCTGCCTCTCTGGCCGTTGTCAGCGTACTTTTCATCATCGTGGTAAACATCCCTGCACTCATTTTTCTGTACACCGCGTGATCAGGCTAGAGCGGATGACGACTGGGCCAGCCTTTTGCGTGGGTCCATGTGGCAGTCACGCCGTGTGTGCCTGTCTGTGTCCGGGTGGAAAAGCAGACCAGGCCGATTGTGGGCGACGTGAGGCTGTCAGCCGGGTCGGTGGATTGGCGCTGGTCTACTCGCACCCTGCTTCCGTGTACCTAGCTGGGTCTCTTCCTCTTCAAGACCGTTGATCCCATCCGTCTGTCTATTGGGTAAGTGCGGCGTCAGGTAAGGTGAGGTGCGCTGAGCTCCTCTGTTTTAGCCGCTGGTTAAAGGCTTGCCTCGCTCGGTCAGAGTTGGTACTTGGACGCGCGTGGCCTTGTTCCGTTGCAAATGGCCCCTATCCACGCTGGTCCATACATGTCAGTGGGGTGGTTGTATCCTCTTGGGTTTGCTTAGGGCATGTACAATGCATAGCCTTAAGGTGATGCTTTGCATGCCATGTAGGATCGGATATGACGTAAAGTAGGTTTGGATAGGGAAGCAGGATCCTCTTCAAGGGGCGGGTGCTTGAAGAGAAAAAGCGTGGTCCGGTGACAAAAGCGGAAAAGGTTGGAGTGAAAAGTAGAGATGCATGTGTACTAGAGTCTTTATTTTTTACTCCATCCGTCCGAAAATACTTGTCATCAAAATAGATAAAAAGGGATGTATCTATAACTAAAATACGTCTAGATACATCCCCTTTTGTTCATCTTAATGACAAGTATTTCCGGACGGAGGGAGTATTTCTTAATGAGGCCTACTAGTGATAGCTTGCATTGAAGAGGAAAAATAAATGTAGGTGCTTCAAATTACTTTTTATCATTGAAGAGGAAAAATAAATGTATCCATATGCCACCATTGTACATGCCCTTAGGAGTTACAGCGCCTGCAACCACTGTTGCTGGCAGGGACGCGCGTGCCTCTCTCTCCTTCCCCAGCAAGCCTCGCTTCGCCCAATCCCCGCCTCTTCGTCCGTCTCCGCAGGCCATCGTCAGCCGCCGCCGTCGCCCGTCATTGTCTTCCTCACTGCCTGCTTGCCAAAGGGGAGAGGGCGTGACAAAGGGCGTGACAAAGGGGAGCCATGGAGGAGGAGGAGCGGCCGCGGCAGCAGGAGCTCGCGATGGCGGAGAAGATTCCGTGGCGGTGAAGCGGAGCTTGCATATGTGCGGACCGCACTCCGCAGGAGAGCGTGCGACACCGGCAAGGCTGCGCCCACGTCGCTGAAGTAGCAGGGGAAGCCGAAGGAGGGGGCGCGGCATCCCGTGGCCGCGGTAGCCGGCGGGGCGGCCTACGTCGCTGAAGTAGCAGGGGAAGCCGAACGAGGGCGCGCGGCATCCTGTGGCCGCGGTAGCCGGCGGGGCGACGCGGCATCGCTGCCTCTGCATCCACCGCCGTCCCTTTGAGTCTCGCGTGATGGCCGGCAGGGTGACAGGAGGAGGGGCACGGGCACTGCTGCGCCTAGGCTCTTCCTCCTCGACGAATCTAGGTGAGAGCCACCAGCCCCCGCACTTCTCCACCCCCGTTGCTTTTCCTGTTACGACCCTGCGCCCCTGTTGTGCTCCTTCTCTACCTCCACCACTCGATTTGATCCCCATAATTCTCATATTTATTTGTGTGGAATCTGCTTTATCTATGCCTGCTATGTGTTCGACAAAAATCGAAGCAAGCTGAGGGGAAGATTTTGTGCTTTGTTTTGTACTCAGTTATTTCATATTTCCCTGAAACTTATCTCCAATGAACTGAAATTGTTTGGCATCCAGTTTCTTCCTGCAGGTCATTCATCATCTCATCTCACCGCACTCATGCCACATAACCTGGTGAGCTTACTCTTTACTCAGTTCTATGTACCACTTCTGTAGCTTTATTCACTGAACTTAGAGATGGTGTTTGCGCTTAGTTAGATGATGCTTGCTCGATTCTGAGCATGCTGGTTGCAGTAATCAATCTATTTGATATGGGACCTATAAGCTATCCTTGGTTGATGTTTGGTTACAAATCCTGGAGCTATTTTTGATGTATTGACAGAAATTTGTTAGAAAAAATATTACCCATTATCACCTTATTTGGCTATAGTTCATCTTTGCAATTAGTTCTGTTAGTAAAATGAACTGAGAATGTTTGTGGATTTTTTATGGCTTGGTATCTTGCAGCTACAGCCGCGCGCTGTCTGTGGCGAGGGATTACTTCTCCTGTGCAGCAATACCCTTTTTGGAGTGTCCCATGTTTGCAACTATCCTTATCCGCAGAGAAAAACAAAGGGACAAACAAAGTAAGCTGAAATGTCTTATCCACTTGGCTTATGTTTTTTTGTACTGATGTGATTTGGCTTGGCTGAATTAACTATTTTCTGTATGCCCACTTTTGTGTCTCATGTGTTGTTTAATGTTGAGGGTCGTTCTTTCATATGTAGGTCCGGATGCAAGGCAGGAAAGGCGGTAGTAGGTCGAGAGAAGTGTAGAAGAGGGTTCCTCCAGGCTCCATCCGTGTACGGTGTCAGTCCGATGCCTCGGGTATATTTCTGCTCTTCGTTCATTTCTTCATCTTCAGTTGATGAATCATCCCTCTACTGTCTTATTGAAGGCATGTGGCAATGTTGGGGACCAGCGAGGAAGATGCTGGTGTACATCCTTTGGAATAAAGTTGGAGTAAGCTCTAAGCACCACGGAGCCTACCACGCACGCCATCTTGTTTAGGAAAGGATTTATAGTGTAAGTAAACTATACAACCAAATGATTGTTCCAGAAATTCAAATTTGCATTTGCACATGTACAAGAGCATCATAGATTTTTGGAATTGGTGTTACAAAAAAATGGTTTGACTTGTGTATAAAGGTAATGGAACACCAAATTTCACCTATATGGGTTTAATGATAGATAATTGTTAGAGTAGTTTTGCCATGTTTGACATTGCCTAAAAGGGAATATCATATCAGGTAAACCTTGAAAACAAGAGAAATGGTGGTATTTTCTACTGTAGGTCTCAATTTACTGAAAAATGCAGTCTTCATTCCTGAGTTATATATTTGTTGTTCTTGCTTTCTTCCAGGTCTCTGATATAACGGTTCAGAATAAATATCCAGTGAAGATGATGCGTGACGAACAGCATGGTGATAATCCATAAAGCCCTACATTGTTCTTTTGCTCGCTGGTGAATTTACTAGTTTCTGATTGCATGCCAAGTAGTCGAGCAGACACTTTCTTCGTAGATTGGTTGTTTAGTTTCATATGCTGAATGCTTTGTCGAGTGCGGTGTCATTGCAACAGCAGAGCTCAAACATCCTTAAAAGTATGTCTCAGGTTTAAGAATGCTAAGCCCAGCAGTCTATAATGCATATATAAAAGAAGGAAACTACACAATCATATCCTTAGAGTGCATAAATATCATCTATGCTGTTGGGAATTATAATGAAATATTGGTAACTGAATGAATACTCTTGTTAACTCACCGTGTGATGGAACTAAATTGAACAGAGACATATTCTGAAAATCAAAATTATTTCTGAGTTTGTATTCTACTCATACACATCTTCATATCCACCAGCACATTCAAATTGCATATATGCATGGAGTAGCAGTACGATTGGTGACAAAATAAAAAGACAGGATGCTGCTTTGCAGAAAGTGGTCGTCAAGTAATTATTCTGCTGTTGGAAATCGCCCACGATCGATCACAATTCACATCAAGTCGACGAACACGACACACAAAAACTTTTGGCCAAAGGCACGTGCCATGTCTTGTTCTTCTCTTTATTTCTTTTCTATTTTCTCCACACGATTACAAAACTCATGCAGCTTCATGTGTGTGTGTGTACACACACACGCGCGCGCCATGAGCCCATGACCTAATAACTGAACCGAGTAGTGGAATAATGTTGGTGCAAATAAATGTTCTTTGAGTTTAGATGATGCATGGATAAATAACTCTATGTGATTATTTATTTGCCGGCACTGATTACATTCCCCATGCGTTCTTGATGTTCCCACCCTTTGCCCTGCTAATTCACGAATTAGCTTTCAGACCCGATAACTTGTTATGCTGTGTTGCAATTAAATAGAAGTATGGATCTAGGAAATTCATGACTAGCTATTGGCCTTCCTATCAGCTGTAGAGAGATGTCTGGTCAGCAGATATATGTGTCTGAAACCTTTGCATTGTGTACATGCTATACTCTGTAATAAATAAAAGGTAGTTTAATTTTTTATTATGCCGCCAAGATACCCAATCAGACTGATTATACATACACCCAAAACAATATATTAAGTCTGAACTATGAAACTATACTCAAGAGGAAAGGTTATACATCAATCCTTTCTGCGGATTTCTTATCAGCTCATTCTGTCCTGTGTGATTATTTTATGCCAAGCAAATTGCTAGATATATTCATACTCTCCGTTTAACCATAACATCAAGAACACCCAAAAATTAGCAATCCTAACAGGTCTGCTGCTTGCGTGCAGAAAGTAACTATCAAAGAAGAAGAGTTAGATGCTAACGACATACCTGTCGAAGATATCGGCGGTAAGCATGTGTCGAAATTCATGTGTCGTACAGGTTATTTATGCTTTCCCTTAAGCCATTCTTAGCCAACCCCATGCAGTCCATGCGCTATGCATAAGAACCACAGATCGCTCAAGCAGCGTCGAAGCCTGCCCGTGACTGTTCCAAATGCATGCTTATCAATCCAGGTCCGACTTCTGTTCCACCAGTCTACTTCAAAATGTTAGACATCCATTAGTTACAGATGTTCACGCTGCTTACTTCCTACCTTACTGCTTCATTGTTTTATTACAAAAGCCAGCTTTGAGGCAGAAACTTGAACGCAGAGGTTCACACAGCAATGTTTGCCTCAGCAACAACGCCACAGGTAAATACATAGCCGGAAAAGAAAAGTTGTTTGCAATTGTTCATATACCTTAGTTTCCTATTCCTGACTCTCTTTGTTCAGAACCGGACCATCGATGGAAAAGGGCCCATTTAGCTGATGGGGAATACATTGTCCATGGGAAAAACCTGGCTTCCTTTATGTTACTTGTGTCGCTTTGGAAACATAATAAACACTATGCATTTCGTGGTGAGAACTACATAGATGAAAGATGAGCTGAGTGACCATTGTATGTGGGGAAACAATGTGACCCTATACAAACGCCATGTATAAGATCAATGTAAATGAGCTGCATGAACTGCCTTCGTACCTTTCTTTGTACATCGTTAGTCCTTTTGGGCTATCATGCTACCATGACCTCAAGTATAAACCATTATGTATAAAGATACTATATAAGTATCCATTTACATGGTGTTTAAGTCCACTACAGATCCAACGTAGGTTTGATATTATCTTGCCTGGCCTCATGCAAATCTTTCTTGCATAACAGGATATACCTGTTCAGTGATTTCACTCCCCTTTATTGAAATTTTATTGTTTCTTGCTCAACTATATAGGTTATGATAAATATCATCGCGCGGCTTATGGAAGGAGCTGCTGACAGGAGTATCTTAACAACAAACTTGACGGAATTCTTCACATAGCAAACATAGATGAAGGAACGATGTATGCCTTCACCTTTAGGCGCAAGGCAAAGTGCCTCCGCCTCTGTCTAACCATTCACTCCATATGACGACACCATCATAAACCTTTAGTGTCACCTATATACAGCTTGTGTGTCGGACTTTATGTTTATAATGCTCCTTGCTATCTCTACATTGGGTAATGTTAGTATAGATATTATAGATCGTCCATTTGAAGTACTATAAGTATCAACGCAGATAGATAAGCCTATATTTCTCTCTTCCTTAAGGTGCCCTACAATAGTCACATAATGCATGGTTTTAATTGGCTTTTTGCGCCATGGGCGCAACGGGTCATCTAGTACTATTAAAAAACCATAAACTTAGTTAGCTACCAGCCTCCATTGTGGAGGTTGCGCCACCGCAGTCCTCCATCCCAGCGGCAAGCGTCTGCCGCAGTTCTGTTTCGGCATCGGTACCCTCCACTTTCCCTCTACTATTCCTCCGCAGGCCCTCTTGGTGGGCTGCAGTGTTTGTCCATGGAGGCTGCGGCGGCCGAACATGCCGTCTGCGTCCATCGCCGGTTGTCTTCCTCTTGCGTCCGCCTCCATGTCACGTGTTAACCGGGCCAAAACTACATGGACTACAGTCATGACTGAGCAGCCTGCTCGACTGTCTGTCTCCTCTTAGTGTGTCGGGGCATAGGCGACACTCCCACATGCCTCGCGATGCCACTACAGGCTCTTGTTCTTCCACACGGATGATGAGTTGACGACATCCGTTGGATGACTGCAACTGCTATGTATATACTTGTGAGAGCATATGTAGCTGGACTTGGTAAATCCGGGCCCTCAAAGGCGCGGCCAGTGGCCGATCACACCATAAATTTCCTCAACTCCATCCAGATACCTCATATTTGAAACCTTAAATCTATTCCTACTTATAAAGTATGGATTACTTCCGTTCATCGCCAATATTTTTATAGAAAACCCCCCTCTCTTTTAGGTAATTAAGTCGCCATCCACATTGAAACCAGAAAACATACCCTTTTTAACATTTTTTAGAAAACCCCCTCCCTTTTCTGGTAAATAACCTGCACTCCTAGAAAACTTTTTTTTTTTTGCATTTTAGCGGAAAAAATCGTGCCGTTTTTATACTTAACCGCATTCCATCTAGAACAAATGATACTTTTCAAAAATACCCATATATATTAAACGCTAACTTCAATTTTAACATGTTATATATGAAATTTGATTAGAAAAATTTGTAGAATATGAATATGATGTTAATTTACCTGTTAAATATTTTTTAAATGCGATTTAGGGCGTAACTTAATCAATAGCACACGATCCATTTTTCTTTCTGTCGATCCGGATTGCAATGAACACCTCATCAAACCTAAATTGGAGATGAAAGAAACTGTCGATAACCGTGCATGTACGCCTCGGCAAAATCTTACTTGAAAAAAATAGATTTCTCATATTATGGAGAGAGAGAGAGACAGACGCCTTGGCCAGACCTATTGGGATCTTAGTCATGTTTATTGGGTTGGAATCGTGCGGTATTTTCTTCTCCCGTTGCAACGCACGGACTCTTTTGCTAGTCCGTAAAAAGCATACAAACAAGAAAATCCACCTTCTACGTAGATCAAATAACCTATACTGCCCTAATCCTCGTCGGAGATGTCTACTATCTCCGTGCCCAGCTTTAGGTACATGGGCGACATCCGCAGCTCCGGCTTCTGCGGCTGCTCCGCGTTAGCCTCTGCCTCCATCTCCATGTCGAGTTCGGCAAAACGCGCATCGGTCGCTGCCTGTTCATGTCAGATAAACTAGCGGTTGGCCTCCACATAGGCCTTATCCTGGATGGACTCCGGGACGGCCTGCTGCTCCGCCATCTCGACCGTTTGGGTTACCACAAACTCTGCCTTCGCGCCCTCCATGTTGAACCCCGGAGTTGGCATCAGCTCCTCCTTCGGCTGCTCCACCTTCTCCACCTCCGGATCCTCCATCTCCATCATAGCCAGCTGCTGCTCCTCTCCCTCCTCCTCCTTCTCCTCCGGCTCTAGCGAGTCCGGAGGCAGGCTGGCAGCGATCGGATCTCCTCCTCACTCTGGAACCAGCGCATCGGCATGAGCATAGCATACGTGGTCTTCTTTTGCCAAATCATGGCATAGCTGAAGGGTGTGGGAAAAGTAGTGGAGCAAGAGAGAGAGGGAGAGAGAGAGAGAGAGAGAGAGAGAGAGAGATGGATGGGATCGGGTTGGCGACGCAGAGAGGGAGAGGTGGATGTGGCTAGGGTTGAGGGATGTCGGCCGGCTTAAATAGCCGAAGGGCGTGGGATATGAGAGGTGTCGATCAACCCGTACGTTTGAGCCCCGTTCGAGGAGCTCATCTAAGTCATCTTTTGATGACCGGTCACTGACTACGCCGTTCGCCCGGACGTTTAAGACGGGTTTGGGACGCTGGACTTTAGATGCTCCGAGGCCCGTCGTAGCCGTCCGGCATGTTCGACGCCTTTGGTCATGGAACTGCCCTCCAACGAGTCAGCGACGCGTACTCTGCCTCCACCGGCGGCCAGAGAACCGGTTCACCCATGCCTTTGGGCGAGGGCCACTGTTGCACATGCTTGCATGGCAAGTGAGAGGTAGAAAGATGAAACCCATGTCCGTCTGCGGTGGCGCATGGCTCCCTTTAGGAAACCTGAAAATATATTTGTTTTTCCCTCTTCCAACTTCGTTTCACGCTGCGCCCCGTGTAGAATCTTTTGTTTCAATTTCATATATGCACTGTATTTCTTTTTTACGATAAACTTCCAATCTATTGATTTTCAATCATGATAGTGTTGAAATGTGAGATGGGCCTAGAGCCCATACGACAATTTCAGATTTGATCTCTAAGGGCCCATGTAAGTGGCATGACAAGGTGGTGGGAAGTTTAGTCCCACCATGCTAGTGGAAGAAAAGTTGGAGTGGTTTATAAGGGTGGCTCTTCTACATGCTATTGGAGCTTGAGAAGAGAAGAGGCCCTCGCGCGCTCCTCCTCCACTGCGCGCCTCGCCTCGTCCCGCCGCGGGTTGCGGGAATGAGCCGAGCTCACACCTATGCGCTTATTTTTGCCAGCCACTAACGGAGAGGTTCTGACAGCAGGGTCACGATCTGAGACGTCGGATCATGGGCTGTCACGGACTCGGACGTGGGTCAAGCCCACGTCTCTCCACGCGGCTGTGTCTATATAAGTGTGATGTGTCCCCTAACCCTAGCCGCCACGATCAGATCACATCTGCTCCACGCGAACCGCCCACCGTCGTTCCTTTGCTGCTGCTGCCACCGGTGACTCCATCCCGTCCGCCGCGTACACGATCGACGGGAGAGCAGGTCTCCGAAACCCCGTCTCTCTGGTTCTTGTACGGGAGAGAGCCGAATAGGTTTTTGGGAAGCGACTACGCGACTGCTCGCCTCCGATCCACTACTTCCTCTACGTCCGCGTCATCTCCGTCATCACCATGTCCAGCGACGCTGAACGTGCCGCCGACGAGAAGACCGAGGCCGACAAGTAGGCCGCCGAGGACGCTGCTGCCACCGTCGTGGCGGCCTCTGCATGGCCTACTGGAGGGTATAACGCGTTTATCCCTCTCCTGATAATTTTTGTATTAGCAGTGCTAGCATCATGTGTAGATTTGTCTACTGTTTGCGTAGTACGTGCTTGTTTAGACCAGTACCAGTATGTTGTTAGTTCTGTCAATACCATGCTAGTTATCTACTTATGGTTTAAATTAGTCAAAAAATTGCCTATTTACTTAGCAGATAGTATAAAGAACATCAAGGTAATAAAAATTACAACCATGTCCGTGGACCACCTAGCGACGACTACAAGCGTTGGAGCAAGCTGAAGGCGTGCCGCCGCCATTGCCCCTTCCTGACCGAAGCCGGACAAACCTTCTTGTAGTAGACAGTCAAGAAATCATTGTGCTAAGGCCCCATAGGACTAGTGCACCAGAGTAGCAACCATCGCCGATGAAGAAAGTCGTAGATATGAAGGATCAAACCTGTAAATACTCAAACGAAAACGAACAAAGACCGGATCCAAAGAGATCCACCGAAGACCAGCACCGACCGAATCCTGCAAGATCCGACGGAGACAAACTTCTACACGCCCTCCGACAATGTCAGACACACCATCGGGACGGGGATAGAACATGAAAGAAATTATTCCTACTAAGGGACATCGCCGCCGCCACACAGCCCCAACCAAGATGCTGAATCTAACAAGAACGAGAACGGGGTTCCTTCCGCCGGCGGAGGGCCGAGATCATCCGCACTTTCATGGCCTAGAGGCCATCAGAGATGGGGCAGGCCGACGGGAGGAGAAGAGCTTTTCTTCTGGAGGAGGAAAGAGATGGAAGAATGTATGTATGTATGTTTGTGGCTAGCAATGGGAACTATATTTCTGTTGATTCTTTACTAATGGGGGATTATTATTCGAGAAACTTACTTTTACGGACTGTCTACTCATCACACATCCGATTTTCATTTTGATTACACTACTAGAGAAAATCTTATACACAGAAATTTAGCAACAGCGCGGGTCAAAAAAGGGCGCTAGTGCTAGATAGCAGTAGCGATCGAAGAAAAACCATGCTACAGATACAACCTTAGCAGTAGCGCGTGTAGTGGCAAAATCGCTACCACTAATATTCCCATTGCTATAATGATAGGCTACGCATAGCAGTAGCGGGCTTGTAGGAAACGCGCTACCGCTAGGGAATAAGTAGCAGCGCGTTTTCTAGGAAGAGCGCTACTACTAACGGAAATAAAATAAGATGAAAAACAAATATAAAAGTAAATGAAAATGAAAGAAATAGAAAAAGGAGAAAGGAAAAAATAAAATATAAAGCAAAATAAATGAAAAAGCGGAAAAACGGAGGAAGGCATAGCAGCAGCGTGTGTTTGTAAGAGGCGCTATAACTAACGTAGCTGCAGCGCGTGTCCTAGACCCCCCGCTATAGAAACAGAAAAGGAAATTAAAAAACAGAAGAAAATTACATAGCTATAGCAGCAGCGCGTTTTGTAAAAACCGCTGTAGCTATCTTAGCTATAGCCCGTTTTACCAAACGCGCTACCGCTAAGTTTGACTTAACCAAAAAACCGTTTCCCCCCGGTCACCACTTCTCCCCCAAATCCCTCAACCCACCCCGCGCGCCGCCGTCTCCCCAATTCGCCGTCGCCCCACTTCGCCGACGTCTCCTGCCGATGTCGACGCCACCAGAGCCGTGCGTCGTCGACGCCACCGGAGCCGCCCCCAACGCCACGGAGCCGCGCGGCCTCGTCAACGCCACTGGAGCCGCCGTCGACTCCACCAGATCCTTCCTCGCCACAACTGCCTCCCTCGCCATCACCGGAGACGCCCCTGCCTCCCTCGCCGTCACCGGAGACGCCCCTGCCTTCCTCGCCACCACTGCCTCCGTCGCCACCACCGGAGCCATCCTCTGTAAGCCCCCACCCCTCCTCTCTCTCTCATGCATAGGTTAGCTAGTTTAATTAGGTTAATTATCTAGGTTAGGGCAAAAGTTTAGTTAGGGCTTTGACAGAGAAGTAGTTAAGTTAACTAGTTTAATTAGGTTAATTATCTAGGTTAGTGCAAAAATTTAGTTAGGGCTTTGACAGAGAACTAGTCAGGTTAACTAGTTTAATTAGGTTAATTATCTAGGTTAATTAGTGCAAAAATTTATTTTGGACTTTGACAGAGAACTAGCTGTGTTAACTTGTTTAATTAGGGTTAATTATCTAGGTAAACTAGATTAACTAACTAGGTTAAATAGGTAGGTTACTTAGGTTCGTTGGATTAACAAGCTAGGTTAAGTAGGTTGGCTAGGTTAGAGGAAAATTTTATTTTAGAGCATTAGGTCAGAAGGGTTAGAGAAATGGAGTTCCTTTGCAATTTAATTGGGTTCCATCCTAGGCAGAGAAGGGTTAGAGATAATAATGTGTGTTTGTGTGAGAGAGACGAATAGCTAGATAATAATGTGTGTTTGGCAAATTTTATTTTTCATTTAAGTGGTCATGTTATATCTTTTCATCGAAGTTGTTCGATTGTGCCCAAGTGGCTTTGTTGTTTCCAGGGAATGATGCTGAGTGGCTTATGTTTTGCTGGAATGTTGATTCATTTCTGTTCCGACAAATTTTAGGTTCTCGATTTGTCCACTTTTTAGCAAAGGTCATGCCGAAATGTTCCGTGAATTTCGGCATGACTTGTGCTACAAACTAGGACATATCGAGTGCCCGGGAACCGCACCAGGAAGGACTCAACATTCCTGCAAAATAATAGTCCTTTTTTATGTCATTATTCATTTTATTAGGTCTAAAATTAATTGACTAGATTTAATCATAGGAAACATGGCTAGCAACGATGAAGGACACAGTTCTGGTGATTGCGACGATGTCTACCGGGCGGCAGACGAATTTTTTAGCCTTACCGATGATCAACAGATGTTGTTGCTGGGCCCACCGGTGGCATCGGGGACTGAGATCGACACGCAGACCGGTGCTGAGACTGAGACCGGCATTGAGATTCAGACCGGCATCGAGACCGGCGCTGAGACCGGTGCTGCCTCGAGGAGCGGAGCCGGTGTAGAACCGAAAGCAAAGAGGCAACGGGTTCCTAACAAACTCAGGACTACTAGACTGGTGGTCACGGAGGTGGATGACGGCAATTTTGAGCCAAAGGCGCCCGAGGAAGCGCGCACGTGCTACGGCAATCAAATAGGCTGCATCGTATGGACAACCGCCACCATCAACGATGAGAAACTACATAAGATAGAAAATATGAGGAGCTCCCTCCTAAAGAAGTTTCACCATATATTCTTGTTCCTGGGCCGGAATGAGAAGGATTATGAAGATCCAGACGAGGACCCGACAATGAAGAAGATAAACAAACACACCATGACCAAGTTTAGCGACGCGTTGGCCGCCTGGAAAGATCGAGTGAAAGCAAAGATCAACGACGGGGAACCCTACTCCGAGATTGTAAAGGATAATCCGACAATCACGGAAGAGCAGTTTCAAATATTCAAGGAGGCTTGCGAGGCCGAAGCTGCCAAAAAAAGTCTAAGTACATGAAGGGGCTTCAAAAGAGGAACATTGGGAGCCACCACCTCGGAAGCCGTGGTTACGGCGGAAAGAGGTCCAAATGGGCCAAGGAGGACGCGAAAGCCACGAGTCTGGGCATCCCAGACCCCTTGGCGGATTTCATCGTCCCGCAGGAGCGTGACGTACTGAGGGCCCGACACCGTTGGGACCCAGTGAAGAAGGTTTACGAGACAACACCGGTCATTACGGAGTTCATGAGACTGCCGGTAATTTTAGTTTCTGATCAATTCGACTGCACACGTTAGTCACATTTGTAAATGATCCTTGTGCCTTTTGCAGAGAGAGCAGCACCGGATTGCGGCCGAAAGCGACTCGCCGTCTGAGGCATTGGCGAGGCCCAAGTGGGACACTCCATTCAACCGGGCGTTGAACATATTGAAACAACAACCGGTGGATACTCTACCATCGTATGGACACGTGCACGGTGTCGGAGACAGCGCCACGTGGAAGAAGTACTACCGTGAGACCATGGAGGAGAGAAAGGAAAGGCGGAGGTTAACTAAAGAAAACATCGACAAGAAGGTTGAGATTGCAGTTGAGAAGAAATCATCTCAGACAGTCGCAACAGCGGTAGCTGCCGCAAAACAGGCGATTGCAGATATATCTACTTCCTTGGTGATGGGCGTTTTCACTTAGACAAGGCAAAATCCAGAAAAAAATGCAGAGGACTTTCCCCTTGCTGACTTCTTGGGAGCACCTGCTCCCGCACCGGCTCCCGTACCTGCTCCCGCACCGGCTCCCGCACCTGCTCCTGCACCTGCTCCCGCACCGGCTCCCGCACTGGACGTGCTCGGTGGTGCCTCCTCTTTGGCTGAGCTCGACGCCCTCACGGTATCTGTCACACCGGCCCTCTTCAATATAAATGTATAATCTCCCATTTTCGTTGCCTTTCGGATGTCTCACGTCGCATACTTTTCTTTGCAGGCCGACGAAACCCCGTGCACCATATTGTACACCATCGGCGAACAGAAGGTGGATGTGGGGAAGGCGACGATAATGGAGCCGAAGGAATCATTGTTCCACAGCCGGCCGATCCCCCCGAACGTCTTCAAGGTTTCCGTGGCCAGTGTCAAACCGGGCCACGAGAATTTGCCTTCTCTAATACTAGTGGGGGATGACGACGAGACCCCGCGGCGGCTTGGTGATTGTTGCAATGGGTGGGTCCTGTTGTGGCCAAAGAGTCTGCTTCGTCTGGAGGCGGCCGGGAGCGCACCCACGAGCACACAGCCTCAGCAAGGTATGAACATCAACACCCCACCTACCCAATTAGCGTCGGGTGTCGGGTTGGGTGATAGCGGACGGGGTAAGGAGGAGGCTCCATTAGTCGCTGATGACGTCGCCATGGATGAGGATGAGGATGACGATGACGCTGAGCAGTATGTCTATACTGGCGCCTCCTCAGGGTTTGAGCATCATGAGTCGGTGCCTGAATTACCGTCTCAACGTATTAAGGACGACCTTCCGATAGTAAAGAAGTCTAGGAAGAGAGCGAGGAAAGGCAAAAAAGCTGATTCTATGATCCAGCCGCCTCAGCAGCCTCGGCTTCGGGACCGTATAGATATCCCCGATGCGGATAAATGGCATATCCCCGGTCAACCAATCCTACCTGCTACAGCGCTACGGGCCAGATTCGGCGATCTAAGGAGACTTCATGATGATATGCTGCGGGTAGAAAAGGCCTCATCGCCTCGAAAGATCCAGGATACCCACTCTACGTGGTTAACGTTCCGCGGCAAATGTCGTACGTCTACTGCTTCCCCGCGGATAAGTTCTTCCTCCGATTCGATTACATATTCGACATGTTTCACGTGAAGAAGCTGGATTTTACGTTTGTCCGCCTTTATGCCTTGCACACGAACTACATCATTGGGGTTGAGCAGATACGTCATATCTGTGTCGCTGACCCGTACTACATGCACGAGGGCTTCTTGGGAGTCTGCGCAGAGCAGCGTGAATACATGAGGGATTACATCGTCAGTTTCATGCTCGCCAATAAGGACAAGGAGGCGATTCTCGTGCCTTATCATCCCGTGTAAGTCATCCGCGCTGCTACCTTCCTTCGATTTCAATAATTCATTTGCATGGTGGAGGCTAATTAATTTGAGGTTTACTTATTTTGCGCAGCGGCGGGCGCGCCGTCCTCATCATCCTCTACCCCCGATTCTCCCACGCTCTTTACTTGGACTCGTCGAAAAACATTCACAAAAAGGATTACACCCACATCAAATATGTTTTCGATAGTGCTATGTTTGACTACCAAGCAAGGGGTGGAGAGGTCAGGGGCAAGAAGAGAAGGGGCGGCAGGGTCGCCTTCAGCCATAAGACCGACTTCTGCTGCATCCAGCAACCGAACGATTCTCTTAATGATGGATTCTATGTCCTACACCACATGCTAGAATACAGACGGGATCACCAGAACCTTCACATGTCACCTAGATCTGGCGATGCCCATATTCTGCAATGAGCAAAGGACATAGGAGATATCGAGGATCATCGACTTCGAGCTGAGTTCTATAACATCCAGTGCGAACTTGCCCAAATCATCATGAAGGAGGTCGTCGGAAAAACAGAGATGTTCTACGAAGAAGGACAAATGTCGCGGGAAGACGTCCGAACATGGGTAGCCGCTCAGCGTCTCGACCTGAAGCCTTTCACTAGGCTCGGGGACTATCTCCCTCACATTGATGGATGGCACAACATGTTGGAGTGATTGTCGATATATGACAATGTGTCCGTTTAGTCCATACTTTCTGTATGACAAAACTTTGAGCTATGCACGGTGAAACTTTATTTATGATGTAATTAAACCGTCCTCCTCGACTAGCGAAAATCACTCTAGTTAGGGCATTTTGGGTACGATGAACTTTGTTATTTATGCTTACGATATGTTGTTTCTATTTTTGCCAAGTCTGTCTCTTTCTGTTGCTCAACTATATATGTTGCATATCATCGACTCATGTGACGATGCAGGTGCATAGATCATAGATGACGAAGAAGTGCTACGCCAGGAGTATATATACGACAAGTGGCCGGAGTGTCAGGCCCAGGTGTACCGGTTTCCAGTTTCCGAGCGACAGACAGTAGTTAGTTTAGGTTCACGCTAATGCGAGAGAGGGATACAAACTCATGTACTCAAAGTGATAGCTCTTCTCGCGTATATCATTGTTTAGATGGATGACGATGTATTTGCAAGTAATCGAGACTTGTATCGCTATTTTCGAGATTGATGATGAGCGACCACTTTGTGTTGAATGATGATTACGATGATGACATGATTTGATGAGACTAATTGTATGTATATGCTATGATTACATTTGTATGTGTATGATATGCTAAAGATTATTGTATAAAGCCTATTCAAATACAAAACAAATATGCAGGAAAAAAACTAATAAAACTAGTAGTAGCGAGGGGGAGAAATTTAGCAGTAGCGCCGCTTTACCAACAGCGCTTTCCTGTAAACAGCGCTGCAGATAATATCAGTAGCGCCCTTTCCTAAAGCGCGCTACAGCTATTCATGTATAGCAGTAGCGTGGGTCAATAGGCGCTACTGCTATACGTTAGCTGTAGCGCCTTATTAGTAGCGCCGGCACCCGCGCTACTGAGAGGCCCAAAACCCGCGCTGCTGCTAGGCTTTTCCCTAGTAGTGTTAAAGTCACATTTTTTGTCCAACATTTAGTTTTTTTAACACAATACATACGCAACGCTCATATATACGCGCATACACTCACCCCTATGAACACACACACGCACACCCTATCTTTATGAGCACCCTCAAGAGATTGAGCCAGAAAATTATCTTGAGATTTACAAAGTCACCATAGGTGTCTCGTAGTCGACGGGAATATCTCTTCCCAGTGAAAGTGTATCGCCAGAAAACCTGAAATAAGTGCGAAAATCAGGACTTGAACCCTGATAGGCTGGGATTACCACTGTCCTCCTGACCATCTAACTGCGGGTTGTTTCTTTGTCCAACATTTAATTGCCACGTGTCTTTGTTAGTTTCCAGTCCGGTCCTGGGTGAATTTTTTTTGCTGATTTCATTTGGGGTTTAGGTCGAATTTCCTTCTTGGCCCACTCCACCTGCTAGATTTTCCCCTACAACAAACCCACACGCTCACAACAAACAAACGGAGAAATCACTAATTAAGGAGTACTCCTTCCAAAGATCACTCTCACCTCCTCAGGCTATTACAAGTGGCGCGTTCGCAACATGGGAGTTTTCCTTTTTCGTAGATCCGTTTACTCAAAACGTTTTATTTCTTAAACCGTGCATCCAAATCTCTAATCATTTTCACCGTTGAATTCCTCGCGTCGAGATCTTCAAAACTAGATCCCATGTTGATGGTTTTTGATGAAATTTATTTTTCATGAAAAAAGCGGACGAAAAAACCAGAAGAAAAAACTGAATCAGGAGCACATTTTTTCCTCTTTTCGAAATCCATTTTCGGGAGGCACGACCCTGCCTCTCACGGAAGCGGATCCATACCTCTCATGGAAGCAAAATTGTGCCTCACGCGGAAGAAAAAACGTCTTTTTTCCATTTTCAAGAGGCATGGCCATGCCTCTCGCGGAAGCAACACCGTGCCTCTCAGGAAAAAAAAGAAGATAAAACACACTTTTTTTTGTTTCTAGTGGCATCCCGCAGAAACAAAACCGTGCCTCTCACCAAAGAAAAGAGAAAAAGATAACGAGTATTTTTTTTTCTATTTTCGAGATGCACGGCCGTGCCTCTAGTGGAAGCAAAACCGTGCCTCTCACAGAAAAAAAAAGAGAAACCACGTTTTTTTTTGTTCCTGAGAGGCACGGCCATGCCTCTCGTGGAAGCAAAATCATGCCTCTCACTGAACCAAAAAAAGTGTTTTTTCATAAAAATCAAAATTTTGTCTCAAAGCTAAGAATGACCGGTGAAAAACCGAAAAGTCAAAAAAATCCGGAAAAAGCCATCTAAAAAGCAAAAAATGTGTGCAGAAAAAAAATACAATTCGTAAGGAGCACCCAGAGCGCGACATATGGCGGTGGCTACAAACGCACCAAGTAGCCCACCCTCAAGTGATCGTTGGGAGGCTCCCGAAGAAGCGCTCATCAACTAGTTGCTCTCAACAAACCGCACCATCAGCATACCCCATGGCTGGGCTACCCCCATCCAGTGTCCTTGGGCCACTCTAAAAACAAGTTCCGTTCGGTATTAGAGGCAGCTGCATTTTTTATGTTTCTTGACTGAAAAAACTGACCCACCTACGCAATTTTCTACCGCACCTATGCATGGTACATACTTGATTTTGGTTAGTATATACAAAATGTAGTAGAACAAAAAGGGGAATTGGTGTATACAAAAAGAATGCAAAAATAAATAGATATATGGGACAAAATAAATTCATCAACAAAACTTTAGTCCCTTGTTCTTCCATTGGAAAAGTTTGATGATCTCTTCCAAAGAAAGAACATTGAAAAGGATGATAGGTTCTTTTCAAAACCTACAATGATGTGTAATAGCAAAAAGAAACACTGAGGGGGATATTACATAGGGGATAGAGGATCAAACCTCGTTTCAATATTTTGATAAAAATCACTATAACATTAGGAAGCAGGAAAAGAACAAAAAAGACGCACGCAAAGAGCAACGCTGATAGCTGCGAAAAATTCCAATGGTGGCCGCGGTACAGGCAGGCCAGAATCCCTGCCGTCAGGCCACCATTGGGATCCGCGCATGCATTGTATACGGCGTGAATTTGATTTATTTTTGGCATGTATTGAACTAAGGATAGCCCACGCACATGCGGAAGCACCTAGGGCTCTTACACACGCCTGACATGTACGCGCAATGTCGCTTGCTTTAGGAGTCCTGGCCCATGCGCTCGTAGACTTGTACGACTACATGCATGTCGTGGTCGATTTGTGGCCAGCTGAGAGCACCAGCAATCCAGCATCCAAAAGTGCGTACGTGGAGCATTCGCGTCCAGCGAAACAGCCATTAGTGTTATCCATTACGTTATACACTACTCACTAAGCAAAGCATGTCGGACATTGTATTTTGTGATGTTTGGTTTCATCATTGATTTGGCCATGTGTGTGCTTAAAGCCGTCAAATACTAATCCTGAACTGCAGTTTTTGGCATATGTACCAGCTAGGAGGATCAGAACAATTCAGTTGCACTCGTGTTTATGTTGAATCAGATAGATCAAACAGTTTTACCCTTGATTAATCACGCCACGGCTGCATGCTTATGTACAAGCATTCTGATTTAGCCTCAAGTTTCAGGAGAGATGCGCCCTCCAGTGGTACAGCTATCTTGTCAACCAACTGCCCCGCGTGGCTAGGCGAGAAAGGAGCATCATCAGTTGAAAGAAAAAGTTTTGGGGGGCAACGCTTGTCAGTTCGTAGACTAACGGCATGTGTTCGTCCAGCATGCGAGTTGCTCAACTACGAGACCAGCCAGTGTGGTGCGCACACAGACAGGATGAGCAACGAACAGATCGATTCAGTTAGAAAGCTGCATTACTCACACGATCAACTTAAGTCCAACTTCTCCACAGGACATTACTACTACTAGCTATTTTCTTCGGTTGGACGCCATAATTTACCTCTTTTTTTCGATGATTAGTTTTCAGAAGAAAAGTAAGCACGGACCATAGTAGACCAGCGTCTAGGCATGGGTAGTACCACGCACCGGCGGAGCTATGTGCATTCCTGCAGGTGCCATGGCACCCCAACCTTGGCAAATTTAGTGAAGAAATTTTTTTACAGAGAGATTTAGATTGAAAAAATAGACATGTTTTCCACTGTCTTTTCTCTTTGGCCCCCAAATCTTCTTGGTCTAGCTCCGCCACTGGTACCACGCCATGGAACTCAGCAACACCCACGCCGACCTGCTACAGGCATTGAATGCCTGTACCATGCGCCGCTCACACCTGTGCTCGACAAGGGTGGCGTGCTCACCCCTGCCAACCGTTTCAAAGTGCAATTGAGCACCCTAGGCAAGCTATGACCAGACTTGTCATTTCATCAGTCTTGGGGTGTCATGCCGTGCATTGATAAGTTTTTTTCGAATCGGCGTACATTGATAAGTGGATTACAAGGAACTCGTACGTGCCTGGTGACCATGACACTAGTGGATAAGTGGAGAAGAATCATCTCTCATGGCTACATGTTAACGGAGGTAAGCACTGTAAAACAGTTCCTTTGTATTACTGGAAACAACACGGGAGCCCATACAAATCACCGAAACTGACTAACACATTCAGAAGGACTAACACATTCTGCAACCGGCACTAAAGGGTGGAGACTAAAGCCC
>NC_041387.1:635142487-635165458 GCF_002162155.2 Triticum dicoccoides
CCGGTTCGGCACGAACCGCCACTAAAGGTCCACCACGTGGCGTGAGCTCGCGTCGTGGTATGGGGGACCTTTAGTACCGGTTGGTGTTACCAACCGGTACTAAAGATATATATTTTTTGATTATTTTTTGAAAATTTTGTAAAATATATTTGATTTTTTTCGATTTTTAATTTTCTGAATTATTTGATGATTCAGTCTCTAATCACCCTTCTTACCTGCTCAAGTGTGGATCACTCATTCCAAATCGTCTAACTTCCCGGCCGATCACCCATCCTCTCACTCCCCAGCCTGAGCACGCTTAACTTTGGAGTTCTATTTCCCCTACTTTCCAAGTCTACACTTGTTGTTTTCCTGACAAATGTAAGCTGTCAATCCTATTAACCCTCAGCAGTTTAGCTTGAGCATTAGGTCACACGTTTTACCGTTTGAGTTTGGAACTATTATTCTAAAAAACATTTAGTAACACTAATATTTCTTGAATAAGTTTGACCATAGTTTGACCAGATTTGACTAAAATTCAAAAATTTGAAATAATTATTTAGTAACACTAATATTCTCGAATAATTATGTAGTAACATTAATACTTCGTGAATAATTAGTTTGACCATAGTTTGATCAGATTTAACCAAAATTAAAAAAATTGAAATTTGAGCATATCTTTTTTTCCTTTTGGAATTTGAGGATTCTAAAAAATTGCAAACAGGCCATAGGACGTCAAAATTGGATGCGGATTTTCGTGCTGAATTTTTTGATATATTATACGTTTTTTTCCAACATCATATGCAAAAGTTATAACTGCTCTACATTTTCCCTACACTTTTTACAAAACATTTCCAAATTTAAGTTTTTTAATATACCTAACTACTAGATGTAGTAATATAACTACATCTCGAAGAATTTTATTTTTTATTTCTTTTATCATTTTCTTTTGTATTTTTCAAAACTGAAATGGCGATACACAGGGGGGGGGGTAGAGTTTGAAAATTGCCCTGTAGTCCCGGTTTGTGTCTCAAACCGGGACTATAGGTCAAACCCCTTTAGTATCGGTTCGTGGCACGAATCGGTACTAAAGGTTAGCCCTTTAGTACCGGTTTGTGCCACGAACCGGTACTAAAGGTGATCGTGGGGCCCCGGCCTGATGCCAACCTGCCACCACCCCTTTAGTGCCGGTTCGTGGCACGAACCGGTACTAAAGGGTCAAAATGAACCGGCATTAATGCATAGCCATTCGAACCGGCACTAATGGTACTATTAGTACCGGGCCGAAATCGAACCGAGACTAATGTGTCTCACATTAGGTCCTTTTTCTACTAGTGAACAATTAGTTTACAGAGGGAGTAGCAATTTAAACCCCCAGAACAGATCAAATTCACAGCTAGCAAAACAACCATTTTCGGTTTGGACGCCGACAACTGCCACACGCGTGGTATATTCGACATGCGCCCATACAACGTGTGTGGTGTGAGTAGGAGGCAGCCCACACAGGCTGTGTGTGGACGGATATTAGAATTTCCCATATGTGTGGGCACGGCTGCTTCGTGCCACATGCCAACAAGTACTACTCATTTTCCCCCCCGCGCGTGTGGCACGAAGCAAAAATGCCAACACGTCCCGAGGCAACTACGTTAGGTACACCGCGTTGCCATCCTGGTTGGCAGATGTAGTTATTCGGGATGGCAAGTGTAGATGTAAAAGCATGGCAACTCTATCTGTTTTTGTTAACTATAGTTGCCATGTCTAATTTATGGTAGTTGCCGCATGTAATCAAACCGTAGTTGCCGTGTGTGATTAACTACTTGTCATATATGGTCAAACAGTAGTTGCCATGTGTGTTTACCTAGTTGCCATGTGTGTTTATCTGGTTGCCACGTACGCCCAACTGCAGTTGTCGTCTAGCAAAAAATCACAGTTGCCATGTCTGTTTATCTAGTTGCCACGGTCGTCTAACTGCAGTTGCCATCCACAACGTAGGAGTGTTGTGTGGGCGAAAAATAGTTTGTCCACACGCACATGAACTAGGTGGCTGGTTGTGTAGGCAGAAACTAATTCGCCCACACAGCGCAGCTGGCAAACAGCATGGTGCTAGCGTGTGGGCAAACTCTCCAACGCCCACACACCAGCCTCGTCCTACGTGGCACACAAAATCAACCTTTTCGTGCCAAGATTCGTGCAAAAGGCACTGGACGACGATCGAGGTGTGTGGGCGAGTTGGATAATGCCCACATGTGTGGACGTTAGTGTTTCCGTTCGATTTTCACAGCAGCAAGATGTAACGGTTTGCTTTGTACACTAGCACAGAACATGGAACAAAGGCTTTATGCAGTCCACACTAGGAGATGCTAAATAAATCAGCTAAAATATGGCAAGGAGACCAGGTTCGATAATACGAGCAGCAAATGAAACATGTGCATCATAAAATAGAAATAGTTGCCACAAATATTGCAAAGCCGACTACATAAACCATCGCTGCGATGAACGAAGATTTTAACTAGAGGAAGTTTGGCTCAAACAGCCCGCTCTTCTTAGTGCCACACGCATGGCGACGATGTCCAACCACCCCACAGTTCGTGCATTTCGGCAATTTCCTTGGAGCCATCGGCAAATCACCTCTTTTGGGGCCGGGTTGTACACCTGTGGCCCTCCGATATGCACCAACTTTGTAGAGAGCTTCGCCAAATTGATCAAAAATCACCCAGGTGTAAACCTTACTTGCATATGCCTCTTGATTGGCTGGTTAGCTCTCAAAGTCTCAATGTAACCCTACTCTGCAAAAAAAAATGTTCAACACCAAATCAGAATGAAACCCCACTCACGCTCGATAGCTATTTTCCGATCCTTTTACCCTAGCAAGTAAATTTCAGTTACGAAGAATTCAGGGCAAAAAAACCATTCTATAAGAGTAACACAAAAACAGGAAAATTTAGTCAGATTCATAATTCAAGCCCAAAAATGTATAATATAATAATAGCACAACCATTAAGTCTTTGTTAATTACTTGAGAGCTGATTTGTTGTTAAATGTTTCGATCTGCTTCAGTATCGCAGTTAAAGAACATAACGCACCACCGCCAACAAATTTGAGTAAACTAAGCAATGGGTGGATAAAGATAAAAACAACTAAATCTATACGTAATGTAGACTAACAGATACGCATGACCACGGGTGTATCACTGATTGCAGAAAATAATGGTTTTGGATTCATGGTACAACATTTGGGTTTGATTATAAATAAACCAAAAAAATGCCTGAACCCTAAAACCTGATGTGTGTTCATCCAGTGCACATGAGTTATAGTATGGTAACCAGCAGAACAAAGATAAACAGCGTGAACCCTAAATCAACTGAAATTATCCTGTCCCGGATTATTTCTGAAATCTGATTTGAGCGGTTGATGCATGTGTTTGGTCTGAACTCTAAATTATCCTAAATTCAGTGAGACATAGTTATAGTCTGAACTCTAAATTATTTTAAATTCGGTGACACATAGTTCATCAGGATTTCACAATCCAGGACCAAAAAATCCTATACTATACCACCAAAAGTCTGGTGCACACTAAAACAAATTTAGTGGTCAATCCTATACTACACCATTTCAGAATCCATATGAAACAGCAACAGTTGTCAATAGGCCAGCTTGTAAACCGTTCACAATTACACTATCTTAATTTGAAGTTCACTAAGAATAATCACTAATCAAGGTTTAATAGCACATGCAGTGCAAAAAGTTGAAACCGTATGAATTAGCACCCCAAACAACACATGTTGGAAAAAATTAAGCCGATCTGGCAAATACGCATGGGCATGAATAACATTTTCCCCTCATGATTATCCGCCACATACATCATCTAAAAAACATCACAGAAAATTCGGATCTGCAAAAGAAAATCGTATATGTACAGACTATCAGAGAGCACTCTATTATGGGTTCATCAACACAAATGATATACATCTCGATCCATCCATGCAGCCAAATCAGCCATGCCAAAGCAATAGAAGGAACAAAACTAAAATCGCCAAAAACATGCAACTCTAGAACAGATGAACACCATCTAGGAGAAAAAGCATAAGTACAGAATGTGTGATCCAGCCTCACCGAAACAATGGAGAAAATGTTTTTCCCGGCAAGATCCGTGGACGAGGACCTTACCCTGAGCAGGTCCGGTGTTCCGCAAACTCGAGGTGATTCGGCTGTCGGAGTGGAAGATGATGCTGGCTCCGGGTGGTTTGGCCGCCGGCGTGGAAGAGGACGAGCGCTCCGGCCGTCGCTTCGGTCAGGGAGCGCGGTTGCCGACGATAACCACCGCGCAAGAGAGGGAGGGGGAGGAGGACTGGGCGACTGGATAGGAATGAGGGCGAGGGAAAGAGAGAGCGTCACCGGAACAGTAAGGCAGGAGGATGGGTTGGCATGGGATTCCCTTCACCTGTGTGGCCTTGGTCCTATAGATTTTGAGCACGATGGTCAGGCCGGGCTTGGGCTTGTCGTATTTGCAATTTAAGGAAGAGGCCCGAGGCCTAGCGGGCTTTTTTGACTGATGGGTTGGGTTTGGGCCTGAAAACTAGTCCTAACAGCCGGGCCGGGTTGGGCCTGGGCGTAGAATTTCTGCCTCTAGTTAGGCCCTGCCCGAGTTATGCCTAACTAGAGGCAGAAATTCTGGACCAGTATTTCTGGACACATGCGAACAGGTAAGTAGTATGGGCAGAACAGGATACGCCTAGGCGTCCGGTTTGTGAGCACTTGTATATGAGCTGTGACGTGCTAACTGATATGTATATGAGTGCTAATTGATGTCCAAGGTTTGGGTGCGTGCTTGTGCCTGCGTGGCCAAATTTCGTGTTTTGACCCTTTTTCCTAACAATTTCAGGATCTGACCCTGGTTGCAAAAAAATTTGGGATTTGACCCTTTTGCTACCGCCAGGGGATCTGGAGGTAGGGCTAGACAACCTACCGCCAGAGCCCCTGGCGGTAGGGTGCGACGGAGGGGGGACGGTGGCCGTTTGACTGCGCTGACATGGATAAGTACCTACCGCCAGGGGGCCTGGCGGTAGGCTGTCTAACCCTACTGCCAGAGTCCCTGGCGGTAGGGTGTGGTAGGGTTTTGCCGTACAAACCTTCTGTAACGAAATGTGCAATGGCCCTGGCGGTAGGTTCACCCTACCGCCATGGGGGCTGGCGGTAGGCTGTCTGACCCTACCGCCAGGTCCCCTGGTGGTAAGGTCTTGTGTTTTGCAGTGTAAAGTTTCTGTAACGAAATATGCCAGGGCCCTGGCGGTAGGTGCACCCTACCGCCATGGGGGGCTGGCGGGGTGCCTGGCGGTAGGTCCTCTGTTTTTTGTTTCTAGTTCATTTGGTTGCTTGTTTTCAAATTCAATATGACAGCAATATCACAGCAAGTTTCACAAATACGACAGCAATATCACAGATTTTAAACAATTAAACTTGGGCATCACATAGATCCACATTAGATAACTTGAAATCAAGTGCATATAACATTTCAAACGAACTTCAACTAATCAGTAAACGGAGTTCCACATAGTAGCAAACACATAGATCCACAAATATCAAACACATAGTTCCACGTAGTTTCAAAACCACTAGACAAGTTCAACCCAACAAAGTTCAACCAAACTAAAAGAGCCAAGTATCGAAGAGCATAATCAGTTGCTCCTTCCCCTCTTGGAGGTACGGTCCTTGTTACTCTTTGAACGAGTCTCTTCGGTCTTCTTCTTGGGCCGGCGAGGAACCGGTCTCTGGAAAGGGTCCGGACTCAGCAAATCCTTCTTCTTTGGATTCCTCTCCGGCAGCTGAGATGCTTGAGATGTTTGAGTTGGTGGAGGTCCATAATCTTCCTCGTACTCCTCCTCCCCGTTGCTCTCCTCCTCCTCCCCTTCTTCATGTGTGGCCTCCTCCTCCTCCTCCTCCTCCTCCTCCTCGTCCTCCTCCTCCCCAATCAACCTAGACGACGAGGGAGCATGGCTCGATGAGTCGATGGGACCCTGTGTGGCCACAGGCTAATAAGCTTCAACTGAACCAGCTACAGTACACCCAAGCAGCCCTACCAGCTTGCGATAACGCTTCACGAACTTCTGCACTCACAATGAAACAAGGGCATAATAAGTATCAGATTGACTGATTGCAAGTGAACAAGATGCATCTGTTCCGAGGAGGCTGAAATTGTACCTTCATTGTCCCCCTCACTTTGTTCTTAGATTGTATGCTCCCGGGGAGATCACCTAGTGCATCTGAGGCTTCAAAGATGCATCTGTTCAGCTCACTAGACTACAACGACATAAGTCAGTCACGATGACGAATAAACTAAATACAACCGTCGGTTCAAACTTACCACTCTGTTGATGAGGGGTGCAAACTCCCTAAATCCACTGTGCATGTCTCTGATGCCGGTCTGGTAGGCCTCTTCCTCGGGGTCATCCCTCTCTAGCTCCACGATGTCTTCCGCCGTCCACCGAGGCCTGAGACGAAGACGATGCTTCTGGCCATCATTGTACCACCTCATGTGTTGGCCCAGGTAAGCATCCCAGTCAGTCACTTTCCTCTCCACGTCTTTACGGTACCTCCGTCGGTTCCACTCCATCACATGAGTTTTATGCTCCTCTCCCCAGTCTGTGATCGACTGTTTCTTCTGCCGGCTCATCCTGCAAGGCATAAGCAACAAAAATCATCATAAGCGCAATGAGATCATCATAAGCAACAAGAAACATGGTAAGCGTAATGAAATCATGGGCACGAAGAACAAAGCGCTCACAGGTCGAGCGCGTGGCCGCCGGTATTGGTGGGCTGGCCCGGTGGGGTATGCTGATAAATCCCAAACTGCGTGGCCACGCAGTGTGGCAAGTGCCACTCGACGGTGTACACACAGATCATGGACACGATGCACCGCCAGAGACCACGGTCCGCATCGCACATCATGTTCAGATCAAAGTCCCACTCTCGGTCTTGTCGATACGGCCACCAGTTTACCTATTACATATACATTGGTAAGTTCCCACTCTCGGTCAAAAGTGGAATCAAAGAGAAAGGTGTTGAGCGAGTTCATATACCTGCGTATGCGTCAAAGCGTCCAACTCGTTGGTGTAGGTCTTGTACGAAGTCTTGTTTAGGCCCGTGTAGAGTTTGGCAACATCCACTACAAAAAAATACACTTCTGTGATGATACGTGTTTGTCACAGTAGGCCACGTTTTTTGTCATGCATGTACATCCATGACAAATTTATGACAGAATCAAGATAGTCATACCTGTGCTGTCGTAGAAGTGTTCCATGACATTACCAAAATTATCATCATGGAAGTGTCCACTTCCATGACGATAAATTGCGCGTCACAGAACTGCTTTCGTCAAGGGTGACCGACACGTGGCATCCACCGTAACGGAACACCGTTAAGCTATCGGGTCGGGTTTTGGATCCGATAACCCGTTAATAGCCCCGACCAATGGGGATTTTCCACGTGTAAAATCATCATTGGCTGGAGCAAACACGTGTCGGCTCACCGTCGGGACAGATGTCATCCTCTCATTGGACCGAAGGCGCCTATGATACGGCGACACGTGGCACGGCCCAACAGAGACCCATTCCTGTGAAAAGGCCGGCCCGTTTGACTTGGTCAAAAGGTGGCGGGCCGGCCCACAAAAAGCCTGTTAACGGCATGTTCGCATATAGCCCATTTACAACCCGCTAACCCAGGGCCCGTTACGCCCTATCCGAATTAGGCCTAGTAGCGTCATCTGGAGACCAACAAGGATGTGTCACTATCCTGAACCTTATCTGCATTACTTCCTTTACCATTGCTTAATAAGGCACTCTTCCCCAATATTTTGTCAGCATTCTAAAAGAAGAAACAAGCAGACACATAACAAGTTTAGCATGTACTAGTATATGAAACTCATTTCGGTGAACCAGTTCATTAGTAAGGTGGACAGGATTAAACTACCAAGTCTTCTATTGCCAAGTACTAGTACATAATAAAAGCATCAAACAAACATATATCTATGTCCTATGGTCACTGCATTGTCTTGCCAAATCAAAATAGAGACACGGTTCAAATCATATCATTTCAAGACAAAGCAGCAGTGAAAGAATACAAAGCGTGGGAAACTACACGGCACAACAAGATTTCAGATGGGTACCACGGGTCTACATGTACAACAACACTATTGGCTCTGTTGTGATGCTAGGAATGTGCATCATATGAAAGTCAACTGTATACACAATTGAAATTGAAATCAATAGAGCTATCGATAAGAGCAAACCTGTTAAAGAAACATGCGTGAACATACCTGCTGTGCCATTGGAGTTTCGATTGGATCCTTCAATTTAAAAATAAGTTCGTATAAGTAAATAGAGTGATACAAGAGCAAACGCATTACGCATAACTATGCATAATCTGTACATAATTGCGCATAAGCATGCGCTTTGGTCAGTAAAGCGCAAGGCGGTGGCAAAATGCACAATTAACGCCTAGCGCTTTTTTGAACTATGATAGCAATGGAATCTTAAATTAGAACAGTTGTTCTTCAGGTTTAGGCACTTGTTCTACATGAACAGAGTACAGTAAGACGCAAGAATAAAATACTTAAAAATAAAAAATGAGCACATATACCTTACCATATTCTTGGTTCGGGACCAGTACAGAACAAGGCGTTCCCAGTCATCGTCCAGTAAATGTGTCTCAGGAGAACGTAAGGGAATTTGATGAGTTTCTTTGCCGGTGAAGTACATTTTCTTCAGGTAATTTCGATACTGCCACCAAGCATTCTTGAAGATAGCAGAGGTATTAGCACAGGTTACCTCATCCTGAGTTTCCAAAACGGTCCTTCTCTATAGAGAAAAATGGGAAAATTTGCTGTATTATAACCATCATGGAGGTAGGATGTATGGGACGAAGCAAAGTAATTATCATGAATAACATTACTTACACATAACTCCTGGACAAACACCTGCAACTGGCATTTTCCTTCATCTTCAGTACAATATTTCCAAGATGGGAAGATACGCACATACGATTTAACAACATCAAATGCGATAGATGCTAAACTACGACTGGCTGGTTGTGCTTCCTCCACAGGAATAGGCGTACTAACTGGTGGAGTTGGGGTTCGCCGTGATAGTACTGGCCCTTTGGGCACTGGAGCTGCCTTACTAACTGCTGTTGTTTGGGAGCTCTGTGGTGAAGATGGTGCTGTGTCAACAGGAACTGGGTTACTATCAGCTGGGGTTGGGGTTAGATTGGGTGAAGCTGGTTCTCTGTCCATCGCAGTAGGGGTACAATCTGCGAGAGTTTGGGTTATGTGTGGTAGGGATGGTTCTTGTGCATGTACAACCGGGGTGCTATCTCCACCAAGAGGTGGCACTGTTTTATTTGAATACCGTGTTTTTATTCCGCTAGATACTGGCATCACCCGCTCCAATTCAAATGGCTGATAAACAGGAAACATAGTTGAATGTACAGACATTGTATGAGAGACAGATGCAACAGATAGTGTGGAAAAAAGAGGGCATGAAATAGTTGACATGTATATTGTTTAACTAAAACGGTAGCATGACATAATTTCACATATATGATGTCTATCTAAACTGGATAACATAGCATAACATAATTCAAAGATATGATGAATAACTAAACATGATCGCATGACATAATTTACCTACATGTTATCTAAGTAATCAGGATTGCATCATTTAATTCATATATGTGATTTATATGCTAAACAGAGGGTATTCAATATGATGTCTGAACTAAGAACATGGTGTTGAATATTGTGTATATGATGTCTAAACTATGCAATGCAAGACACCGTATGCATGATATGAGGAGTATAACCGTGCCAAGTTAGAGCATACACCTCAGTGGGGGAATAGGACTGGTCATCTGTCTCTGAATCCATCTTTGAGGAGCTATCGGGACCCAACAAGAGATCTGCTTCGACAAGTAGCACTGTCTGCTCTGAAGGCCTTGTTTTCACTCCAGATTTTTCCATCTCCCACCCAAATGGCTGATTCACAGGAAGAGTAGTTTAATGTACAAACATTATCGACAAATGGAAATGTAATGAAGAAAATGATGGGCAAGATATCATTCAAATATATGATGCCTGGTTAAATAGGATGGCATTGCACATTTCACATATATTATGGCTGGCTAAAAGACATGAGACTGCATAATTCCCATATATGATGTAGAAACTAAACAGGTGGCATTACAGAACATGTCTAAACTAAGCAGATGACATATATGATGTCAAAAGTAGGCACTGCAAGTCAACATATGCATGATATGACTAACATCATCATGCCAAGGTGGAGCAAACACCTTGGGGGGTAAATAGGAGTGGTCAGCGGCGTCTGAATACGCCTCAGAACAGATATCTTCCTCTGGATTACAATCTGGAGAGGGGTGGGGAGGGTTTGCCATTGAACCCACCATGGAGCGATGTCTGCATGACATTGTATGGCCGCGCAAAACTCTTCTCTTTTTCTCTACATGTTCAGCATGACTGTGTACAATATCTGACATGCATACGAAAAAAATATGGTGAGATTATGTAAGGAGAGCATGCAGAAATTTAGAGTGATGGTAACAACAAGTGGATCGACGTTTCTCTGTTGAACCAAAATAGCCCTAATGGATCGACGTGAATGTATAGTAATAAGTGATGCAACAAGTGTACAACCTCTTTGCCGTAGCCATGTCGACCTCAGCATCATTGGGTTGGTCGCTGAAGCAGTTGAGGCAGAGGTGGCTGTCGGAGGCGTGGAGGAAGATCTGAGAAATCTGTAGACGGCGTCCAGGGCACTGCTCTGTTGTGATGGATTATTCTGTCATTGTAGCAGCTCCGGTGAGCCGTAAGACGTCAGGGCTGAAGCAGCACAAGACAGACATCGTCAATCTCAAGTGGGATTCTAATAGCATCTCCAATAGATGATGAAAAATGGATGTAAAATTAACATCACCAAAAACCACCTAACTACAACAGATGAGGTAAAAACTATTGACTCTGAACTTAACTATCGAAAATGAAATTAAATGTGGAATCTGAATGCTACTATCGAAACTGAACGCAATGGTAGCAGAGAGACACTTGACATGTAGTTTAGGGAGGGCCTGCAGTTCATCTTCAAACTGCACACCCCTGAGCCGCCTGCCACCACCGACCAAATCACTGGCCCCAGCGCCGCCTCACCGCCCCGAAACAACTCGCCACCGCCGCCCCGGCCAGCCCTCTAGGCCCCCCCACCCCCACCCTGAACCCTAAGATAGATAATGGGGTACCTCTCTGGCGATCCCCCGTCCCCGCTGCGGGTGGTTCTTCCTTAACTCCATCGAGCCCCCACAACCCCTGAAAATCGACTGATCCAAAAGTCGATACAGTCAACTGAAGTGTGGCTTAATCGGATCAGAGCAGCAGCAAGAGCGAGGGGGAGAGCAGCAGCAGCAGCTGGGCGAGCGAGCGATCGAGCAAGAGCCGGAGCACCAGCAACAGCGCGAGCGAGAGCCGGAGCAGCAACAGTAGATCCAGCTGGTATGGACGCCGCCGCTGAAGGGGCCTCGCACTGGGGGAGAGCCTCCGTGGAGATGTCGCCCGCGGCACCGGCTTCAAGGTAGCCGCTCCATGGGGGTGCGGGATGGAGCACCGTCGGCGCCAGGAGGTCGAGCTAAGGAGAAGGTGCGATGCGATGAGTGTACAATGTCTTTGGTGGGGCCGAGTAGGCCTCGGCTTCGTCCGAGGAGTCGGTAAGGATGCTGCGGTTCCGGTGGAGCAGTTTAAGGCGGCGCTGTGGGATGGAGCAACCACGATAGACGAGGCGATCGTCGGAGCAGCACCTTGGAGGTGGAGGACGGGGCGGCTGAACCGGCAGAATGGCGAGATGGACGACGGATCCTCATCCGGGGAGGTGGACGAGGGACGTCGAGCTGTTGCGGTGGAAGGATGTTATCGGGGAAGAGGCTCCGGCTAGGCAGCGGTGACGTGGCGGACGGAGGAGGGTGGGGTTTCGCTGCTGGAGCGGAGAGGTTATGGCGGCATGGGATTTCGAATGGCGAAAAGGGGGGCGATGGGAGGGGGTGAAGCATGACTTAGGGATGCACTTGTCAAAATGTAGGGTGTGTTACAAAAGTACCCCCCACCAATTTGAACTAGCGGCCCTTTCGGCTCAGGGTTAGAAGGGGGATTTCACGTGTCGGGATTTGGCAGCTGGAGGGAGTTTTTGCGTGCGTTGTAATTTCGGGATAGCAAGGCGCGGGTTGTGAAGGCGCCAGTTTTGGGAGCACGATATCTGAATTTTCGAGATATAACAAGACGCGGGTTGAAGTTTAGGGACAAGCCTAACGTGTAGTAATATTGTACTTGTACGTACCAAATCAATTCGCACTTTCCTCAACCAAAAATAAAACAAAAAAAATAAAACTATTCACACCACACAAAGAGAGAGTCTTGCCCCCATTTTACTATACAAATGCTATTCAAAGCTACTCCCTCCTTCCATCTATATAGGGCCTAATGCGTTTTTTGATGCTAACTTTGACCAAATATTAGAGCAATGATATATGACATGCAACTTACACAGAGCACACCGTTAAGTTCGTCTGTGACGAGTTGGGGGAGGATAGCTAGCTGTAGCACGGACTCCCAAAAACTTTTTACATGCATGTTGTAGCCGGCTATTGCGACCTTTGAACGCGGAGCAGCCGCGTGCACCCGAAAGCGGCGCGGCGACGCTCTCTCGGCCGGCGCGCCACTTCAATGCCGGCGCCAGTGAGAGGTCGCGTCCGCTCTGGCCGGGCATGAATGCGGCACTGACCATTTCGGGTGGGAAGCACGCGCGGGTGATGAAGAGGGTTCGGGTTGGTCAGGACCGGCCGTGGCAGCGGTCCGGACGTGCGCAAACAAGAGATGTTGTATGTTAATATTGCTGCGTATATAATTAACAACGTAAATAATGTGCCAGTTGGACAAATATGATTGGAGATGGAGATGGAAATGTAATTTTACGTAAACATGGATATGCATGTCTATGTCTATGTGTGTGTGCGCGACGACTCTCGCGACCTGGAAGCGGGGGCGTGTGTTTGATCGAGTTTTCTTTCTTGGTACGTTAGAAAATCAGTTTGTCCAATTCACATCTAAATGTTATTTAAGGATACCACATCTAAGCTTCCACAAGTATATAATGTAGCAACAAGAAACAAAAAAACTAGGACAGAAAAAATAGACCACAAACAGAGTGGATATCAACTTAGATGTGACATAACTATGTCACATCTAGATGTGTCCTAGACAGACCCTTAAAAAATTATCCGCCAGTTTTCATTTCTTTTTTCCAGGAACGCGCGTATTCTATTTAAAACCACTGCTATGGAGAGATTTTTTTACTCCATTATAGCCTCTTATTTGATAGAGTTTCTCCCATCTCGCTCTCTCACCCTCTCGATATCAAAACAAGATGACAGTGTCCAGTCTATCTCTCTCCTCACCGGTGGTCACAGATCCGGCCGAATCCCGTCCGCTGCGGGAGGTGAGGAGGTACAACATTGACGTTGTCGCCGTCGGCGACGGGGGGAGCCGATGCGCAATGTACTCTCGGAGTCGGCGCTGGCGCGGACGAAGATCCTCCGCGCCCTTGTTCATTGTCGTCGTGTGGGCAGATCCCGCCCGCCCGCCTAAACAACATCTCGCCCACCTGAGGTATAACTTCTTGTACTGGTCCAGCTCCCCAGGTCGCTGCGTGCGGGTTTTCTTCTATGCGACTACTCCCTAGCTCCCCATGCATAGTATCTAGGGTTCGTCGGCTGGTCCAACATCACCTACTAGTAGCATTATAGAGGAAATGCCACTAGAAAAGTTGTCGTGATTTATGCCTCGGTGGAGGTATACATGTTGTTTCGACAAAAAGTACATGGTGGTTGTGCGGTCATTGTCCATATGGTGGTAGTACTATCACTAGTTAAATGAAGAAATGCTTTTTTTCTCGGGTATCCTGGTTTAGTTCCCATCAAGATATAATTATGATGCTTCTGTTTGTTGGTGTACTTTTCATTAACCCTTTTTTATATTTTTGGAAAAACCGATGCATGTCTCCATACCCGGGCATGTCTTCCTCAATTTTAGTGGAACTATACAAAATTGGATGGCCATTGTTGTTCCGCCTCACTGTCCTCTGCCACGTGGTTCTTCCTTCCTCGAGCTTGATTACTGAGAAGAAACAGACCACACTGAGGATTTGTCGAACTTCATAGGTGCCTCACCCAAACTTGATGCCAAATGGATGATGCATCACCATGATGACCTATCGATGCTCATGGTCGCGCCTCATGGTTGCGTCGGCTGGTGAAGCTGATCGATTTTCAATGAAAAACAAGTTGTCTTCCATTAGTGCTCTTTGCTTATTACGCACAAAGATGATATCCTTCGTCAGTTCACCTTGGTTGCGTTGGAGACGCAGTCGTCTTTCACGTTGGTGCAATTTTATCACACAATTGGCTATGAACCAAATGTTTGCTCGAAGAAGGATCGACGTTGGTACTAAGAGCATAAGTTTTGTATTGATTTCTAAGCCTTCTCACAACTTTGTCTCCAGCTCCCCTGTAATTTTATCTGTCCAGCTATTAACTTTGATTTAAAAAATGGTGTGGACTAAAAACCCGGATGGACGTAATAGCCCTCCATTTTCATTTACTCCGCATATTAGATTTGACTGAAGTCAAACTTTGTAATACTCTCAAACCTTTCCGATAATTGAAATTAAAATTCTTTATTTGTACACACTCTCACACGTTTTCGATAATTTGGCGCATGTGTGGCTGTTCACTTAAGGGAGGGTAGTGTACCACACGTGAAGGATAGGAAGTGCGACCAGGACGCGTGGGCGTGGATCGTTAGTTCATCGGAAGTAGTACTCCCTCTATACATTAAATAAAGAGTTTCGTTTCATACTTACACAATTTAAAATGATTGTTATGGAGAGAATAAGAAAACCACTCCACTATATATTAGTCGTATACACACGAGAGTACTATATGGACGCAGCTTCATTGACTTAGTGCACCTGCCTTTGGGTTTATGACAGGTGGGCCCAAAATGTGGCTGGCTCACCTGTCATACAGCCAAAAGCAGATGGAGTGAAGGCACCGGAGCTCAGTCCGTACTACATTAGTACTCCCTCCGTAAACTAATATAAGAGCGTTTAGATCACTACTTTAGTAATCTAAACGCTCTTATATTAGTTTACAGAGGGAGTATATATATAAGCGGGAGCCTCAGCGCTTGTTCGCTAGGGTTTGCACTCTCCACACGCTCGCCGCAATACATATATGTTACACGCTGGAGGCTCAGCGTTCATTTGCTAGGGTTTGCTATATTCACAGTCTCTCACCCTCTCTTCACCAGATCTAAAAAAGATTGTGTTGGCCTCTTGTCTCTCTCCCCCCTCACAGCTAGTGAAGGAAGCATCTGTATCCCGTCACACCGGGAAGGGGAGGAGGTGCAGCGTTAACTCTATCGCCTTCGGCAAGGGAGACAATCCACTGTCAACTGCGCTGTTCTCTTTCACCCAGCGCCTGTGCGGGAGGGCCACCGACCCCTTCTTCCTTGCTGCCATACGTAGTGTGGGCAAATCCGGCCTCCTGCCGCACGCCTTGCCACATCCCGACGACCCTAAGGTATAAGTTTCTTTGAAACCGTCATTGCTCTAGCTGCATGTGGATCTTTTTCGATCTGTAGTTGAATCTAGGTCTTGGTTCAAAGAGGAAAGAAAGGTGCGGTGGGGTGGAGCATGAATCTAGGACGTGGTTCAATGAGGAAAGGAGGGAGGAAAAGTAGTATAGACTGGCTATCCAACCACTTTGTTGGTCGAAAAGGAAAAAAGGGGGTAACCCAGTACACACATCTGTAAGGAACCGATCTCTTTGTTGAAAAGGGAAATAAACTGGGGGGGGGGGTCGGCTAGTTTGTGCAGGACTAGATTTGCTGCCCTCACATAGGAAAAAAGTTCAAAGAGAACAAATATGGGACCAACACAGATATGCTGCTTGGCTACATACTCTGCATCACCCATTTATACGTGTGGATGCACATGGTACTAGCATGTCCCATACAGCTATTTTGCTGTTCTTAATCTAAGAATTCTGCCGAAAAATTGAAGCAATGCCACTGTTAAAAGTAAATTACATTTTTAACGAATGTTGTTTCAAGAGAGTGTCTCTGTTAATATGAATCAATGCTACCGTTTTAGAAATGCTACTATCCTACTTTGTTTTCCATCCAAGATAAGTTAGATGCTTCTTTCTGTCACCGTTTGTTTCATCCTCCTTTATCGGCAAGTAATTGTTTCCTTTTTGCCTCTGTTAAAACAAGGGGTATCGATTTAACTTGTTGCTATTGTGACATTTTGCTTCGCTACTCGAAACACTTTTGTTTTAAGAGTGTTTTGTGTAGTTCAACTTGAATGTCACACCGGTGACTTTGCTTAATATTGGTGGAACTGCACAAAAGGAGATCGAGATTTGTTTCCAGTGTTCCTGTCGAGTTGTTTCAAATCTTGGTCTCTACCACATGATATCTATTCAACTTGTTGCTATTGCGACATTTTGCTTCGCTACGCGAAACACTTTGCTTGATTTCCGTGCAACTGCACAAAATGAGATTGGATTTCCTATTCGTGTTAGCAGATTCGTATTTTATCCTGGTGTTCTCATGAAAGGTCAGTACAGGCCTTCATCCACATAATTGTGCAGTGTGCTTTGAGATGTTGTGCTACTTGTATTGGTACTGTTTTAAATAAATGTTGAATTGAAGCTATTGTATTGTTGTCTTTTCCCATTAAGTAGTGAACAAAAATGGGACCAACCCAGACATGATGCTTGTTGCTTTGTTACAACAAACTCTGCATCACCCCCTTTATAAGTAGATGGAAGCACATATTGTTGTTGCGCCCACTCTCCCCTGGAACTGTTTATGCTTTTCGTTAATCTAATGCCGCTGGTAAAATTAAGCAATGCCACTCTCAGAATTAATTAACTACTGAATCTTAGTTCAAAACTGCAACACTTGTTAGGAATGGTACTATCCCGCTTTGTATTTCTTTCTACATGTTTAACCAAGGTATTGTTAAGATAATGTCTCTTTAAAAATGAATCGGTTGCATTGTTTTAGGAATGGTACTTTTCTGCTTTGTCGTTCTTTATACATGTTGAACCAAGGCATTGTTAAGATAATGTCTCAGTCAATATGAATGAATCACACTGATGGAGAATTGCTCCTCTCCTGCTTTGTTTCCCATTAAGACAATTCATCAACTGTTATTTCTCAGCAATTGTTTCCCTTATACCTATTGTTGCTTACAGCGATATCAAAATTAAAGCTCGGTTTTATTCCAACTTCGATTTTAGTTGAACTACACAAAAGGAGCCAATGTGTCCAAGGCAAACTGCTGCGTTACTGGGTCCAGTTGGTCGTTCCACTTTGTAGAAAGAAGCAGTCATTGGATGCGGTACATTACAGAAGGAATGATCGAGAAGCTTTACAAAGTATTATTAGACACCGGTGACATGATTAGTCTGCAGAGACCATTGGTAATTTAACAACATGTGGAGTGCCCTGGGCAAAAAGTGCCCAAACAAGTACAAGAAGCTAAGACAGGACACGATCATAGGAATTACATATTTTGAATGGGAAAAGCTTGTCAAACTTTAATCATTGATGTTAGCAAGAATACGTTAGTTTAATATATTGGAACTGGAAAACCTTGTCAAAATTTGCTCATTGATGTTAGCAAGAAGACGTTAGTTTAATATATTGGAATTGGAAAACCTTGTCAAAATTTGCTCATTGATGCTAGCCAGAAGACATGCATTTGATATTTTTGAGTGGGACGCCCTTGCTGTGAGCAGGGTCGAGTGTTTTTTCCTTTTCCTGTGTTCAATTTAGAAGTAAATAGTTACTCTGCTGAGATATTCCTGTGTTAAGAGTTTGTTCTGAATATTGTCTATGTAATGCCAGGCCTTGTGTTTGATTGCAAAGTTGAGCTTGGAATGTTGTGGCATGCGGCATCACGAGCTGTTCAATGTGCCTCCTGAGAATAATGCTTCGTATTATTTTGCATGTCGATCTAATGCCAGTGATTTGCTTGTTAAGAAGATCATCCTCTTCTGTTGTTTCCGTGCGTAAGAAGTTCATCGTCTGATGTTTGATTCATAGCTTATACGACATGTCGGGTAGGTTAGACGTGAAACCATATGATCTTCCGACCAACTCATGATATTAGGCTGTGATTGGATCGTCGTTTTCCAAACAAAACCGCTTGTAAAACTGACGCTTGTAAATTAAAGCAGATGGTCTCGGGCGAAGGTGCTTGGTTGGTCGATTTCGACTAGTAAAATATCGGAAGTACTTCACACACGATAAAAACGCTGAACGACACTCGGACGATTGCTAATCCAGCCGTTAGCTGCTGTTTCAGCCTTGCCCATGGATGGCATGATACGCACGTCGTGCATGTATCGTCTGGTAATGTCATCCATATAGAAATGCTTGTAAAATATACACTGGTCTCACAAATTATACGCATAACCCGCCAGTTTTACTTACAAACCTCAGGCCTTCCGATGACGAGTAAATTACACTTGTATGTTAATACAGGTTTGAAATAAACCAGAGCTCCCAAGCGCGGCCTTACCGTTTCATGCCGTCTCAGTTTCTCGAAGGTGCTCATAGGTGTCTGATGATCCTGGCTTCCTGAATGAGCAGCGGGCGTTGTATCAGACCTCCGTAGGGCGCGCGAGGCCCTCTCTGTTGTCCTTCGAGTTGTTGCACTCGCCATGGCGCCGAGCATTGTTAACATGCTCAACGAACATGAGGATTCAGGAGATGACTTTATTTTGACTGGATGACACTAGGGACCCACTAGGGCCATAGCCGTACGTACGCAAGTGCCTCCTTATTATGTACAACTATATACATTTTTTGCTTTCTCCAGGTTTCCTGACATCACGGTCCCACACCATTGTCAACCTATGTAGTCAATATAAATGAGAGAATTGCACAATGTGCGGCCGATAACTGGGACCAAGCAGCTCGAGCAGTATTTGTGTTTTTGAGGCGTGAGCACTGCAGAGTTTTTCTTGGCGATGATTTCGTTGTTGTTCAGAGGAGAGCAGGGTATTAACTGGGCGGGTTGTGGCCCGTCTAGCCCAGGCCAGATATCCAGCCCAGATACTACTTTTTTCAAGATGAAAATGGCTAGCCCAGCTATACGTCTTTTTGAGGAATACCCAGGCAAGGTCAACTTGTTATTCTCCGCCCCGCTGTGCTGCAAATCTTTTCTAGGAGGGATGCATTAGGCTTAACAGGAAAATGGGCTTTAAAAATAATAAATGGGATGTAATTATAAAAACTGGGCAGTAACTATAAAAAATGCACCAAACACGAAATTAGTTTATAAAATATTATTTATGGATTTTGAAAATCTTAAATTTTCATTTTTGCGCACTTTATGTTTCGTTGGATTTTTACGTAATACAAATTTATATATAATCTGAATAGAAATTTCGGGATAAAAATATTTCGGATCCCATCAAAATGTGGGAAATTTTATTGAATTATGTCTTCAACGGTTGGTTGAAATTATTAATCGTTGTCCTAGCTAGAAAATGGGGTGTACTTTTAACAAACTGTAAATGGGCTATTGTAAATTCCATTAGAATTCAAAAAGGGACTGTACATTCTTACAAAACGCAAATGGGCTATAAGTTCTCTCCCACGCATTGTGGGCCTACTAAGTGACGCGTCCCCTAAAAAAAATAAGTTGACGCGTATGCAAGGCTTTGTCAACTTATTATAGTCCACACACGGTTCTAGCAGTAGTGGCCGTTGGATATCTATCAAACGGATGTCGTGCTTCTTCTTCAATCTCGGATATTCTTATCTTCGGACGCCCAAAAAATGATTCCTCCCCCTGACATCTAGGGCGCACCGTTTCGGAGGCTGACCTGTGGGCCTACTAAGTTGGAGCGTACCAAGGGCTTTGTCAACTTAGTCAATATAAACGATTCTAGCTTCAGTGACCGTACGATGTCCATCCAACGGCCATAGTGCTTCTTCAACCTCTGGTCTTCTTGGTCTAGCCTCCCAAAGCAGCGCCGGTCGTGCCGCCTACTCCTGCCTCCCGTGGCCGGTTGTGCTGCCGCGGAGGCCTCACCGCCCTCATACTACTCCCACCGCTGGCCAGGCCATCCCTCCACACACCCACACCCCCTGTTATTCTGCAGCGACGACAGCCTCACACCGCAGCCGAACCAGTGAACCCTCGTACTCCTCTCCGCGCGGGCTTCCACTGCTGCGTCTTCCCCGGCTCTGCGTCGTCCCCTTCCTAGGCGTCGTCGTCGTCCATCACCCTGGTGCTCTCGGCGTGGCGTGGTCAACGTGGTCAACGACCGACTTCCATCGGAAGAGTATTGTATGTGGAGAGGCTGACAGCTGGGTCCACGGCGGCCGCAAGGAAGTGCCTCCTTATTACGCGCAAAATAATTATTCCTCCACCTGACAGCAGGGACCCGCCGGACGGGCCACCTTATTTCGCGAAAAAAATGTTTCCCCCCTGACTGCTGGTACCCACCGGACGGGCCACCGTATTTCGCGAAAGAATGTTCCCCCTGCTGTCAGCTCGGACCCACCGGAAGTGCCTCTTTATTACGCACAAAAAAAATGAATACTCCCCCTGCTAGCTGGGACTCACCTTGGTGGGAAGCTGACTTGTGGGCCTACTAAGTTGACGGGGACGGAGGGATTTGTCAACTTAGTCAATATGAACGATTCTAGCTCTAGTGACCGTACGATGTCCATCCAACGCCCGTAGTGCTTCTCAACCTCTGGTCTTCTTGCTCCAGCCGCCCAAAGCAGCGCCGGTCGTGCCGCCTGCTCCTACCTCCCATGGCCGGCTGTGCTGCCGCGGAGGCCTCATCGCCTCCATACTACTCCCACCGCTGGCCAGGCCATCCCTCCACTCCACTCACCCACAACCCCTATTATTCTGCGGTGACGACAGTGCAGCCGAACTAGTGAACCCTCTTACTCCTCTCCGCGTGGGCATCCACTGCCGTGTCTTCCCCGGCTCCGCGTCGTCCCCTTCCTAGGCCTCGCCGTCGTCCACCGCCGTGGTGCTCTCGGCGCGGCATGGTCAATGTGGTCAACGACCGAATTCCATCGGAAGCATACTGTACGTGAAGAGGCTGACAGCTGGTCCACGGCAGCCACAAGGAAGTGCCTCCTTATTATGCGGAAAATAATTATTCCTCCACCTGACAGCAGGGACCCACCGGATGGGCCACTAGTATTTCGCGAAAAAACGTTTGCCCCTGACTACTGGGACCCACCCGACGGGCCACCGTATGTCGCGAAAAAAATGCCCCCCTGCTGTCAGCTCGGACCCACCGGAAGTGCCTCCTTATTACGCCCAAAAAAAATGAATACCCCCTGCTAGCTGGGACCCACCTTGGTGGGAGGCTGACTTGTGGGCCTACTAAGTTGACGGGGACGAAGGGCTTTGTCAAGTTAGTCAATATAAACGATTCTAGCTCCAGTGACCGTACGATGTCCATCCAACGGCCGTAGTGCTTCTTCAACCTCTGGTCTTCTTGCTCCAGCCGCCCAAAGCAGCGTCGGTCGTGCTGCATGCTCCTGCTTCCCGTGGCCGGATGTGCTGCCGCGGAGGCCTCACCGCCCCCTACTATTCCCACCGCTGGCCAGGCCCTGCGGCGATGGCAGCCTTAGACCGCAGCCAAACCAGATAACCCTCGTACTCCTCTCCGCGCGGGCTTCCGCTGCCGCGTCTGCCTCGGCTCCCCGTCGTCCCCTTCCTAGGTCTCGCCGTCGTCCACCACCCTGGCGCTCTCGGCACGGCGTGGTCAACGTGGTCAAGGAACGACTTCCATCGGACGTGGACTGTATGTGGAGAGGCTGACAGCTGGGTCCACGGCCACAGCAAGGAAGTGCCTCCCTATTACGCGGAAAATAATTATTCCTCCACCTGACAGCGGGGACCTACCGGACGGGCCACAGTATTTCGCAAAAAAAACGTTTCCCCCCTGATTGCTGGGACCCACCAGCTGCACCTTCGCACGCAAGGAAGTGCGTCCGGGCAAAAAAAATGATTCACCCCCTGACTGCTAGGACCCACCAGCTACATCTTTGCACGCAAGGAAGTGCGTCCGAGCAAAAAAAAACGATTCGCCCCCCTGACTGCTGGGGCCCACCAGCTACATCTTCGCACGCAAGGAAGTGCGTCCGGGCAAAAAAATGATTCGCCCCCCTGACTGCTAGGACCCACCAGCTACATCTTCGCAGGCAAGGAAGTGCCTGACAGTCGAGACCCACCTGGTCGAAGCGTACGTACCGTTGTCATTCTGGTCGCGAACGTGTACGTACATATATACTGGTGGATGTAGAGGCGCGCATGTGTCGTAGTAGAGGCGCGCACATAGCATGTACACGTACATACAGTGGCGAGGGTGCAAGAAAGAAAATACGCCCACGTACGTACATACGAGCAGGGTCTCTAACGCCTATCGCGCATACGTACATGGCTGGGTCGGAACGGAGAAACAGCGTCGTCGTCGTGTTCATGGGGAGCCAACCGGCTGGGTCGGAACGGAATACGTGGTCGTGTTCATCGGGAGGGCTTGGACGGAACAGGCGATGGAAACGAGGCCTGGCGTACCGCACAACGGAGGAAACGGCCTTGTGTTCGACCGGCCACGTTCGAAATGGGGTCCTGTTGATCGGGAGGGGCCTGGCGTACCGCAAAACGGAGGAAATGGACCTCCTACGGTCAAAACGGGGGTCCTGTTGATCGGGAGGTGTGTGGCGTACCGCAAAATGGACCAAACGGACTTGTGTTGGAGCGCTACGGTCGAAACGGGGGTCCTGTTGATCGCGAGGGGTGTGGCGTACCGCAGAACGTACGAAAC
>NC_041387.1:635166018-635189060 GCF_002162155.2 Triticum dicoccoides
GCTCACTGTTCATCCCAGAGGCAGCATCGATCGGCTTCAGTTAGCAGCAGTAGCGAAGGAATCACTCCATCGGGTTTAGTTAACAGCCATCGATCGATCTCTCGGGTTCAGTAACGCGTAGCCTGCAGTACAATCGCTCGGGTTCAGTTAGAGCCCAACGCCTCGCTCGGGTTCAGTTAGAGACAACGCCTCACACACATGCGCATACGTACGAGAGAAACGCGCATTGCTCCGCCCCTGACCTCCCACCGTAACCGGCAACTCCCTGAAATTTTCCTCCCCCTCGCTTCTACCACGGTTTTTTCCGTCATGGACGGCCCAAAGAATGTCATGCAGCTGCGTCTCCGGCTCGCCCAGGACGAAAAGCCCATTTTCTGTCATGATTTTTTGTCATAGAAGTAGGAGCCCACCACATCTATGATGATACCGGGTTTTGTCACAATTATCATCATAGAAGTGTCATATCTATGACAGAAAAAAAATTCGTCCGACCCAAAATGTCACGGATGTGTCTTTTTTTTGTAGTGGTCCCACTCGTAAGCTACGGTGGGGTTTCGAGTCTCGTCACTGTATTCGCTATAGGCACCCCATGGGCGTCTTGGCAACTTCTCCGGACGCCCCACCGGCAGCCGCTCCCACATCCAAATGGAGAAGGCCTAGACAAAGCCACCCATATTGGACTTGTCTTCCGTCCTCTGCGTTGCGTCGTCAAGTTGCAAAACATCAAATGAGGACCAGATATAACAAAATGTCATGGACACACTTTCGTACGTAGGTAGGCAATTAGATCCTCTCTTACCGAACGGTATAGGTAGGCGAGAGATGCGGTTCCCCAACTGTACCCTGCCTCCTAGTCCGCTAGGAAGAAGAGATACGACCAAATGGCAGAGTTCCTAGAGCTGTCTGGAAACACGACCTCCATGAGAATGTACCACAGGTAGGCCCTCGCATACCACTCCACAATCGTCTCGTCGGCGCCTTGATACGCCTCCAACGTATATATAATTTTTGATTGTTCCATGCTATTATATTACCCCTTTTGGATGTTTATGGGCTTTATTTTACACATTTATATCATTTTTGGGACTAACCTACTAACCGGAGGCCCAACCCATATTGCTGTTTTTTTTGCCTATTTTAGTATTTGAAAGAAAAGGAATATCAAACGAAGTCCAAACAGAATGAAACCTTCGGGAGCGTGATTTTTGGAATGAACGTGATCCAGAGGACTTGGACTGCAAGTCAAGAAGCAGCCGAGGCAGCCACGAGATAGGAGGCCGCGCCCCCCTGTAGGGCGCGCCCCCTGTCTCATGGGCCCCTCGGGCGGCCACCGACGTACTTCTTCCTCCTATATATACCTACGTACCCCGAAAACATCCAGGGGCACCACGAAACACAATTTCCACCGTCGTAACCTTCTGTATCCGCGAGATCCCATCTTGGAGCCTTCGCTGACACTCTGCCGGAGGGGGGATCGACCATGGAGGGCTTCTACATCAACATCCTTGCCCCTCCGATGAGTTGTGAGTAGTTTACCACAGACCTACGGGTCCATAGTTATTAGCTAGATGGCTTCTTCTCCCTTTTTGGATCTCAATACAATGTTCTCCCCCTCTCTTCTGGAGATCTATTAGATGTAAACTCTTTTTGCGGTGTGTTTGTCGAGATCCGATGAATTGTGGGTTTATGATCAAGTTTATCTATGTATAATATTTGAATCTTCTCTGAATTCTTTTATGTATGATTGAGTTATCTTTGCAAGTCTCTTCGAATTATCAGTTTGGTTTAGCCTACTAGATTGATCTTTCTTGCCATGGGAGAAGTGCTTAGCTTTGGGTTCAATCTTGCGGTGTCCTTACCCAATGACAGAAAGGGTTGCAAGGCACGTATTGTATTTTTTGCCATTGAGGATAACAAGATGGGGTTTATATCATATTGCATGAGTTTATCCCTCTACATCATGTCATTTTGCTTAATGCGTTACTCTGTTCTTATGAACTTAATACTCTAGATGCAGGCAGGAGTCGGTCGATGTGTGGAGTAATAGTAGTAGATGCAGGCAGGAGTCGGCCTACTTGTTATGTACGTGATGCCTATATACATGATCATGCCTAGATAATCTCATAACTAAGTGCTTTTCTATCAATTGCTCGACAGTAATTTGTTCACCCACCGTAATACTTATGCTATCTTGAGAGAAGCCACTAGTGAAACCTATGGCCCCCGGGTCTATCTCTTATCATATTTGCTTCCAATCTAGTTTTATTTGCATCTTTACTTTTTGCATCTATATTATAAAATACCAAAAATATATTTATCTTATCTTTCTATCTTTATTAGATCTCACTTTCGCAAGTGGCCCTGAAGGGATTTACAACCCCTTCATTGCGTTGGTTGCGAGTTCTCAGTTTGTTTGTGTAGGTGCGTGGGACTTTTCAGGAGCCTCCTACTGGATTGATACCTTGGTTCTCAAAAACTAAGGGAAATACTTATGCTACTATTGCTGCATCACTCTCTCCTCTTCGATGAAAACCAACGCAAGCTCAAGACGTAGCAAGAAGGATTTCTGGCGCTGTTGCTGGGGAGGTCTTCGCTCAAGTCAAGACATACCAAGTACCCATCACAAACCCATCTCCCTCGCATTTACATTATTTGCCATTTTCCTCTCGTTTTCCTCTCCCCCACTTCACCCTTGCCGTTTTATTCGCTCTCTCTTTCCCAATCTCCTCCTCTCTTTTTCGCCTGCCTTCTTTTGTGTGCTTGTGTGCTTGTTTGACCTTATGGCTTCGCCTAAGGGTCCTGACCACCTTCTCAGAAGGATGGATGAGATTGAATCAAATATTAGAAGCTTTATGAATTTGCAATTTGAGCATTATAATTTCTTTAGAAAAGAGCTTAAGGAACAAAAAAGTTTTTTGGGGTTTATGAACAAAGAGCTTGATGATATGAATAAAGAATTTTATGGTGTTAAATTACCCGGCTTGAAAATGCTATAGCCAAAATTTCTAACAAGCAAGCCACCTTAGTAAATAAGATGGCCACTAAACCAGAAAAATTACATGAAAATAATGATGAGGATCTTAAAGTTATTGATGCGTCTCCTATTAGATCTATGTTTTGCAATATGAATTTTGATGATTATGGGACTGATGACGAATCAACTTTTCCTAGAAGGCGTCCCAAGAATTCGGAGTCTTTAGATCTTGATGCTAAATTTGGTAAAAGTGAGATTGGAGAATCCTCAACTTCTAATAATATTGAACCTACTATGTCGGATTTCAAGGAATTTGATTATGATAATTGTTCTTTAAAAGGTTGTATTTCCTTGTTGCAATCCGTTGTTAATTCTCGTCATGCTTATAGTCAAAACAAATCTTTTACCAAACATATTGTTGATGCGTTGATGCAATCTTATGATGAAAAACTTAATTTGGAAGTTTCTATACCTAGAAAACTTAATGATGAGTGGGAACCTACTATAAAGATTAGAATTAAAGATTATGAGTGTTTTGATTTGTGTGATTTGGGTGCTAGTGTTTTCACGATTCCGAAAACTTTATGTGATATTCTAGGTTTCCATGATCTTGATGATTGCTCTTTAAATTTGCACCTTGCAGATTCCACCATTAAAAAGCCAATGAGAAGGATCAATGATGTTCTTATTGTTGCAAATAGAAATTCGGTGCCCGTAGATTTTGTCGTTCTTGATATAGATTGCAATCTTTCTTGCCCTATTATTCTTGGTAGACCTTTCCTTAGAACGATTGGCGCGATTATTGATATGAAGAAAGAGAATATTAGATTCCAATTTCCATTAAAAAAGGCATGGAGCACTTTCCAAGAAAGAAAGTCAAATTACCTTATGAATCTATCATGCGTGCTACTTATGAATTTAGTGTGAAAGATGGCACTCGTTAGATCTATCCTTGCTTTTATGCCTAGCTAGGGGCATTAAACGATAGCGCTAGTTGGGAGGCAACCCAATTTTCTTTATGTTTTTTGTTTTTGCTCTTGTTTAGTAATAAATCTTGCATCTACCTTCTGTTTAGATGTGTTTTTATCTTTTAATTAGTGTTTGTGCCAAGTACAACCTATAGGATAACTTACGATGATAGTTGATTTGATTCTGCTGAAGAACAAAAACTTTGCGCGCACGAATATAATTTTGTTAAATCACAGGAACGTGCTTTTGCGTTGATTCTTTTTGCTGCCGTTCAATAAACAAATTTTCCAGGCCTTCCTACGTTGGTAGGATTTTTAGAGTTCCAGAAGTTTGCGTTAGTTACAGATTGCTACAGACTGTTCTGTTTTTGACAGATTCTGTTTTCCGTGTGTTGTTTGCTTATTTCAATGCATCCATGGCTAGTAAATTAGTTTATAAACCATAAAGGAGTTGGAATACAGTAGGTTTAACACCAAGATAAATAAAGAATGAGTTCATTGCAGTACCTTATGTGGTGGTTTTGTTTTCTTTCACTAACGGAGCTTATAAGATTTCCTGTTGAGTTTTGTGTTGTGAAGTTTTCAAGTTTTTGGTAAAGCTTTTATGGACTATGGAATAAAGGGTGGCAAGAGACTAAGCTTGGGGATGCCCAAGGCACCCCAAGATATTCAAGAATAGCCAAAAGCCTAAGCTTGGGGATGCCCCGGGAAGGCATCCCGTCTTTCGTCTTCGTTCATTGGTAACTTTACTTGGAGCTATATTTTTATTCACTACATGATATGTGTTTTGCTTGGAGCGTCGTGTATTATATTAGTCTTTGCCTTTTAGTTTACCACAATCATCTTTGCTGTACACACCTTTTGGGAGAAGCCAATTTGATTAGAATTTGCTAGAATACTCTATGTGCTTCACTTATATCTTTTGAGCTTGATAGTTTTTGCTCTAGTGCTTCACTTACATCTTTTAGAGCACGGTGGTGTCTTAATTTTGAAGAAATTTCTAGTCTCTCATGCTTCACTTATATCTTTTTGAGAGTCTTTTAGAACAGCATGGTATTTGCTATGGTCACAAAGTTGGTCCTAAAATGATGAGCATCCAAGTTGGGTATAATAAAAACTATCATAGAAAAAGAATTGGATGCTATGATCAATTTGATGCTTGATAATTGTTTTGAGATATAAAGGTAGTAATGTTAGGGTCATGCTAGTGGGTAATTATGAAATTGAGAAATACTTTTGTTGAAGTTGGCAAGTCCCGTAGCATGCACGTATTGTAAAAGTTGTGTGACAAATTTGTTGCATGAGGTGCTCTTTTGATTGTCTTCCTTATGAGTGGCAGTCGGGGACGAGCGATGGTCTTTTTCTACCAATCTATCCCTCTTGGGGCATGCGTAGTAGTACTTTGCTTCGAGAGCTAACTAGGCTTTTGCAATAAGTATATGAGTTCTTTTTGACTAATGTGAGTCCACGGATATATGCACACTTCCACTTTGCTAACCTTTATTATTACCGCGCAACTTTCGCCGATATCATAAACCCCTTATTTACCTTCCTCAAAACAGCCACCATACCTACCTATTATGGCATTTCCATAGCCATTCCGAGATATATTACCATGCAACTTCCCGCCGTTCCTTCATTATGAGACGTTCCATCATTGTCATATTGCTCTTTGCATGATCATGTAGTTGACATCGTATTTGTGGCAAGGCCACTTTCATAATTTTCATACATGTCGCTCTTGATTCATTGCATATCCCGGTACACCGCCGGAGGCATTCATATAGAGTCATATCTTGTTCTAGCTTTGAGTTGTAATTCTTGAGTTGTAAATCCATAAAAGTGTGATGATCTTCATTATTAGAGCATTGTCCTAGTGAGGAAAGGATGATGAAGGCTATGATTCCCCCACAACTCGGGATGAGACTTCGGACTTTACAAAAAGAAAAGAAAATGAGAAAAGGAAAAAAATAGAAAGGCCAAAAAAAGGCCAAAGAAAAAAAAGAAAAAAAAGAAAAAAAGAAAAAGAAAAAATAATAATAAAATGAGAGAAAAAGAGAGAAGGGACAATGCTACTATCTCTTTTTCCACACTTGTGCTTCAAAGTAGCACCATGATCTTCATGATAGAGAGTCTCCTATGTTGTCACTTTCATATACTAAGTGGGAATTTTTCATTATAGAACTTGGCTTGTATATTCCAATGATGGGCTTCCTCAAAATGCCCTAGGTCTTTGTGAGCAAGCAAGTTGGATGCACACCCACTTAGTTTCTTTTGTTGATCTTTCATATATTTATAGCTATAGTGCATCCGTTGCATGGCAATCCCTACTCACTCACATTGATATCTATTAGTGAGCATCTCTATATAGCCCGTTAGTACGCCTAGTTGATGTGAGACTATCTTCTCCCTTTTTTCCCTCACAACCACCACCATATACCACCATAGTGCTATGTCTATGGCTTATGCTCATGTATTGCGTAAGAGTTGAAAAAGCTGAAGCGCGTTAAAAAGTATGAAACAATTGCTCGGCTCGTCATCGGGGTTGTGCATGATGGGAGTATTTTGTGTAATGAAAATGAAGCATGGCCTAACTATATCATTTTGTAGGGATAAGCTTTCTTTGGCTATGTTATTTTGATAGGACATGATTATTTGCTAGTATGCTTTGAAGCATTATTAATTTTATGTTTTATAAGCTTTTATTTTAAATCATTTGGATCTAAACATTCATGTCACAATAAAGAAAATTACATTAAGAATTATGCTAGGTAGCATTCCACATCAAAAATTTCTTTTTTATCATTTACCTACTCGAGGACGAGCAGGAATTAAGCTTGGGGATGCTTGATACGCCTCCAACGTATCTATAATTTTTGATTGTTCCATGCTATTATATTACCCCTTTTGGATGTTTATGGGCTTTATTTTACACATTTATATCATTTCTTGGACTAACCTACTAACCGGAGGCCCAGCCCATATTGCTGTTTTTTTGCCTATTTCAGTATTTCGAAGAAAAGGAATATCAAACGGAGTCCAAACGGAATGAAACCTTCGGGAGCGTGATTTTTGGAACGAACGTGATCCACAGGACTTGAAGTGCAAGTCAAGAAGCAGCCGAGGCAGCCATGAGATAGGAGGCCGCCCCCCTGTAGGGCGCGACCCCTGTCTCGTGGGCCCCTCGAGTGGACACCGACGTACTTCTTCCTCCTATATATACCTACGTACCCCGAAAATATCTAGGGGCACCATGAAACACAATTTCCACCGCCGTAACCTTCTGTATCCGCGAGATCCCATCTTGGAGCCTTCGTCGGCACTCTGCCGGAGGGGGAATCGACCACGGAGGGCTTCTACATCAACATCCTTGCCCCTCCGATGAGTTGTGAGTAGTTTACCACAGACCTACGAGTCCATAGTTATTATCTAGATGGATTCTTCTCTCTTTTGGATCTCAATACAATGTCCTCCCCCTCTCTTGTGGAGATCTATTCGATGTAAACTCTTTTTGTGGTGTGTTTGTCGAGATCCGATGAATTGTGGGTTTGTGATCAAGTTTATCTATGAATAATATTTGAATCTTCTCTGAATTCTTTTATGTATGATTGAGTTATCTTTGCAAGTCTCTTCAAATTATCAGTTTGGTTTGGCCTTCTAGATTGATCTTTCTTGCCATGGGAGAAGTGCTTAGCTTTGGGTTCAATCTTGCGGTGTCCTTACCTAGTGACAGAAAGGGTTGCAAGGCACGTATTGTATTGTTGCCATCGAGGATAACAAGATGGGGTTTATATCATATTGCATGAGTTTATCCCTCTACATCATGTCATCTTGCTTAATGCGTTACTCTGTTCTTATGAACTTAATACTCTAGATGCAGGCAGGAGTTGGTCGATGTGTGGAGTAATAGTAGTAGATGCAGGCAGGAGTCGGTCTACTTGTTATGGACGTGATGCCTATATACATGATCATTCCTAGATAATCTAATAACTATGCGCTTTTCTATCAACTGCTCGACAGTAATTTGTTCACCCACCGTAATACTTATGCTATCTTGAGAGAAGCCACTAGTGAAACCTATGGCCCCCGGGTCTATCTCTTATCATATTTGCTTCCAATCTACTTTTATTTGCATCTTTACTTTTTGCATCTATATTATAAAATACCAAAAATATATTTATCTTGTCTTTCTATCTTTATTAGATCTCACTTTCGCAAGTGGCCCTGAAGGGATTGACAACCCCTTTATTGTGTTGGTTGCGAGTTCTCAGTTTGTTTGTGTAGGTGTGTGGGACTTTTGAGGAGCCTCCTACTGGATTGATACCTTGGTTCTCAAAAACTGAGGAAAATACTTACGCTACTATTGCTGCATCACCCTCTCCTCTTCGAGGAAAACCAACGCAAGCTCAAGACGTAGCACGCCTTCGGGGCATTACTGCCGGTGCTCTGAGAGCCAGATCAACGGCACACCAGATGTACGGTTACCCTTAGTAGTGGGGTAGTCGCCGATGAGGGTGGCAACTCTCTACTGCCAGTTGGTCCTCTCCACTCGCCCGGTGAGTGCATGACCCTCGATCGCCATGGCTGTAATCATCGCCCAATCCTCGAGGGTCACCGTCATCTCCCCGCATGGCAGATGGAAAGAATGGGTCTCCGGTCGCCACCGGTCAATCAACGCTTTCAGAGCTCTGTGGACAACCGTCGGCGGCTGACGCTTGAACTGCAACACAAAACCCAACAGACGGGCTTTCTTGAAGAATGATGCGTAGCACTCGTCGTAGTCCATATTCCCATGAACCCCGTGACCCCTCATGCACAGTGGCTGGAGCATCTGTCAAAAAGTGAACGCAAAAAGTTAGGAAATCATTTTCATCAATCCGAAAACTTTGATCAAAATTTCATTCATATCACTTACCTCTCCGTTCTCTATGAACCGGGCACGATGACCCTTGTCGAATGCCCAGTCCAGCATGGAGTACCGTGGGCTGATGTTGTCCGCAAGAGGTGGCCGCCTTAATAAAATTTCATAAACAAAAGCACCATAAGCATAAAGCATACATAAACAAAAAATGAACTCAAATCATATCAGCATGCATCATATCAAAATAAAATTTTAAGCATATTCCTCCAACAACATCTACTACACATGATGGATTAAATCTTATCAACATGCATCATATCAAAAAAAATCCTCCAACATACATCATATCATCATATTTTTAAATAATTTTTCCAAACAACATCTTCATATCATCATATCAACATGCATCATCAAACTAGGGTTCATCTTCACACTAGATCATATCATCATATCAACATGCATCATCAAACTAGGGTTCATCCTCATATCAACATTACATCATAATTTTTTTAACAAAAAAAATTATGAACTAGGGTTCATCTTCACACTAACATATGAACTATTGATTGGAGTTCATATCCAATACACTAGTTACTAAAGAACTAAGAACTAGAACTACAATCAATCTTAGGTGAAAAAAATCCAATCTAAGTTCAAAAATATGAGGGATTTCAAGCAAATAATGCATCGAATCGGAAGCAAGTTTGCAAAAACTAATTGGAGGGATTGGAGGAGCTTATGTTTCTCTCTTCGGGGCCATCTCGATCCGCAAAAACGATCAACAAACGGTGAAGATCCGAGGGGGGAGTGGAGGTGATGAGAGAGGGAGAGAGGGCGACTTGGGGGAGAAAATGAGGAACTGCCGACGGCGGGAGGGGGAGGGGTGGGGAGATGGGCAGGGGCGCGGAGGTTTCAGGCGAAATAACTGCCTGGACCCTACCGCCAGGGGCTCTGGCGGTAGGGTTAGACAGGGTACCGCCAGGTGCCCTCGTGGTAGGGTGCGACGGAGGGGGACGGCGGCCGTTTTTGCGTGCTGACATGGATAAGTACCCTACCGCCAGGGCCCCTGGCGGTAGGATGTCTAACCCTACCGCCAGAGCCCCTGGCGATCAGAAAAAGGGTCAAATCCCGATTTTTTTTCAAATCAGGGTCAGATCCTGAAATTGTTAGGAAAAGGGTCAAAACACGAAATTTTGCCTGCCTGCGTAGCGTGCTCTGTGTGCTAGCTGTGTCATCGACTATGTGACCTTGTGATATTTTTGTGATAAGGATACAGGGAGGTCGATCGACTATGCCAATATGCAGTTCAGTTCAAATCTGTGAAAAAATTAGCCATTTTCGAAAATAACTTTTAATCCGGTCATTTATTTTTAAAACAGTATAATCAGCACAACATAGGACATTTTGGTCATTTCAGCACATTTCAGAATAAGCCGCATCTACTTCAACACAACCACCAAACGACTACACTTCAGCTGCAACCTTTCAGCCACAGCTAGCAGCTACAGCTGCTCCTTCTAGCCGGAGCCATTGCAGCTGTAGCCGAAGAAGTTGCAGCCCAAACGAACACACCCTTACTATGCAGCAACAGGAGAGGCAGCTTCCTGTTCTAGCGGCCCAACCCGCAACGCCTTCTCACGAAAATTATCATGGACAAACTGAAAAAATAAAGAGTAATCTTTGAAATCTGAAATCAACATGGAGAATAACTAGACTGATAAATGAAGAATGATATGGAAACTAGAAAATGATAAATAGCAAGGCAAGTTAATTATAAATGATAACTAAAGAATGAAATAATGAGGATGACTGATACATGATGGCACTGACAACTACTAAGGATGAAAATAGAGATTACATGGAGGTTGATGACTAAAAGCACTACTAAATAATAAAACATGGAGACTGATGAGTAATGAATGAAGAATGAGAAAACTAAGAAGAATACCAAGAAGACTAAGGAATGAAGATAAGTAAGGATTGATAACTAAGAAAAGACGACATGGAGACTGAAGAAAGAAGAAGCATAGACTTGAGTGACACGGGCGACGATTGGATCTCGCTCAGCCTAGCAGCTCCCTTCAACGATCCCTCCACCTCGCTGCTGCCAGGGGTCGCCACCGAGCCCGTGTGGGGACGACGACAACGATGCGTCCTCCCTCCATGGTGGCGACGGTACATCCTATAGCGGCAGTGCGTGGGTTACGGGCTACGACATGGCGATTTGCACCCTCGGCAAAGCCGGTGGCTCAATGTCGACAATGGACGAAGGGATCGGGCGCTCTTGGCTGGGATGATGTGGTCTCTATAGCCACGCGCTCCGAGCCGATGGGCTGCGGCGGACCTATGGAGCACTGGTTGTAGCCACTGACGGCGTGGCGGTGGTGGTTGCCTGCTCCTGCGTGATTGCGTGGTGGTGGCGGCAGCCGGCCAGGTAGCGGCTGGACCCTTTCGTTTAGTCCCCATCAGAGAAGGCGGCGATCCATGCACGAGACGCTTGATGGAGGTTCTTTGAACTGATCTGGGTGAAATCCTTCTCTCGGCTAAATGCCAAGGCCGGTGATGGTGGCGCTCTTCGGTGTCGTTCCCTTCTTGAAGGCATCACCATTGAGAAGTTTCATACCACTATCTGCTACCTCCGGGGGAAACCCTAGATCAGTAGATCGGATGACGGCGGCGCTCTTGTATTGTTCCCCCTTGGGGGTGTCATTCTTGGAGGTGTACACATGCTCGAGGAACCAGTGGACGGTATCTTTGGTGGAGCAGTGCATCATCCTACACATTGATGGTGGCGAATCTCGGTGGGGTGGCATAGTGGAGACTCGGTGTTTGCTGTGTGGCGATGGACTCGCGTAGGAGGAAGACACCTCTGGCGTCGTGGTGGTGTCAATGGAAGAGAGGCCTGACAAGACGGTGCTGATGTCTCGTGCAGTGTGCGCATGTGGTGCCCACTGAGAATGCACCAGACCGGTGTGTGACCCAGTCCCGGCATTGTGGCTTGGATGGGGTACCTGGCTTTAGATGTTAAGCTTTATTTGCATACAGTTTGAACATTCGGTTAATCTCGTTAAATTTGAACTATTGTTGTACTATACTTTATTTGCATAAGCTTGATTTGTGCTATTTCCTATCCGAATTTTGATAAATTTGTCTGGTTAGTTGAAATCTGGTTTGAAATGTATGCGGACAGAGTTGGATGGCCGTCACCCGCATCTGTGTCCTCGGAGGAATGCAGTGTCAAATTTACAGGTAAGCGTTAGAGATGCCCTTAGAGCAACTCCAACGGGCCGACGCAAACGGACGGTGATTTTGTCTGCTTTCTGTCCGTTTGGGTCGGCCAACCGGACACGAACGTTTGCTTCCACGTTTGGGTTGGCACATACGCCCAACGCTGGCCCGACCCATTTTAACGGCACGAAAAAGAAGGATGCATGCATATTTAAGCAAAAACAACATTAATTAAAAATTAAAGCCGGCCATGAAGGCCGGCGAGAGTACACGCGTCCACATTTGCATTTAAGAAAATTAAAAAAAAACTAAACTACGAGGTGGCGCGCTGCCCTAGGCATCATCATCGTCGTCCTTGGAGTCCGTGAGGTCGATGAGCGTCGGCGCAGGGCCGGCCTAGGGGAATGTCGTGTTTCAGAGGGCGTTCATGTCGGGCATGGGCTGTGCCGCCGCGGCCTGGCGCGCCTCCTCCTCGACCTCGCGCTGCTTGTCCTTGGCGTTGCGCTCGAGCATCTCGAGGTACTCGCCGTGGCAGTGCTCCTCGGCCAGCCGTCACTGGCGCCAATGTTCGAGGTACGCCGCCTCCTGCGCCGGTGTCGCCCCAAACCAGACCGGTGGCGCGCTGACCCACTCGCGTACTACTTCTGTCCAGGAGTAGCGCTCGACGAGGGATGGCTCCGGCTCTGGCTCGTCTTTGACAGGGGACGGCGGGGCCACCGATGGCAGGACGCAGTCGCCCGCCGCGGAGATGGCCAAGGCCTGTACTGTACCACGGCCGCCTCATACACCGCCTCCTCTTCCTCGGGCGCCGCCGCCCTGCGCCGCTCGTCCTCCTCGCTCTCCCGGTAGACTGCCGCAAGGTCCGCCTGGTAGGCGGCCTCCGCCGCCTGGTCCTCCTCGCGAACGACGAGCGGGGATGGCGGCAAGGTGCGGTCGACTCTGCGAACGCCGCATCGCCTCGCCTCCTCGTGCTCGAAGGCGTACCAGCGAGCCCAATTGGGCAAGTCGGTTGCGTAGGCGGGGTCGCGGCGCTGTTCCGGCGTCAGGAGCGCCCCCGATGCCGCACCTCTTCCACGTGAGCCCTAGCTGACCGCGGCGCCGCCGACACTGGGATCCTCTCCGGATCCAGGTGCCAGTCGTGCGACAGGGTGGCATCGGGGTACGGGAGAGGCAAGCGGTGCTGCCAGTGCCACTCCGCCCGGTGCACTGGAACGTTGACACGCTGCCTCGACCGGCGAGCTGGCGCCGGCGGAGGTGGGAGGAACTCCGAGGGAAAAGGAATGGCGGGGGACTTGCCCTTGGCCTTGCTGCTGCCGGTGCCGGAGAAGAGCCCCATCTAGCACGGCTGGGATGGCTAGGGTTTGCCGGTGATGGGAAGCGAGTGTGGCTAGATGGGGACGGGGGCTGGCTGGAAGCGGATAAGGACGCAACCGCCGCACGGTCGGCTTAAAAAAGGACGACCGCCGTTGCTGACGAATGGGCCCGAGGTCATAAATTAAGCTGGCCAGGTAGGCCGCTGGCAGTTGGACGACTGCCAGGTGGGACGCGGCGGACACCAAGAAGGCGTGCGTGGCGTCCGTTCCGAGTCCGCGCCGACGCATTCGAGACGCAAATTTGAACCGCAAATGCGTCGGCGCAGGCGCGAAGCGGACTCGATTTGAATTTGAATCGGCACGTTGGGCCTTCTCTTTTGTCTGCGTCGAGCCAACTGGACGGGTGAGAACGAAATGTGTCGCTCCTTTGGAGTTGCTCCTAACTCATTCCCGATTACTACACGCAAGGCTGGATTTAGAGCTAAAGTTTATGGACAACATCAGCGACGAGAGCGAGTCTAGGCCGGCATGATGTGGCCACCGCCATTGTTGCCGTTGCCACTGACGTAGTGCACGTGGTGTCCGCCGGGTCCACGGACCATGGTTCATGGCGAACTGCAGCTTGCAGGCTGCAACTGGTCACATGCTGCGCTTGGCGCAGTTGTCCAAATCGTGTACTCGCCTGTCGAGGCCACGGACGTAAGCGAGAAGGGGGAGATTACATCGGCTGAATGACCAGCGACCTGATATTTTCAGGTGAGTAAATGTATTCCTTCTATTTTAAAATAGATGACTCAACTTTATATTAACTTTAGTATGAAATTAGTACAGAATTGAGTCATCTATTTTAGAACGGAGGGAGTAGTTTTTATGATAACTGGTATGCATCATTTACATTTTGGCTAACACTTTATCTATAATGCCGAATATTTAATATTCTGTGGTATTTTCCTTTTTCTTTGAAAAGGATGAAAGCCCTCGGCCTTGCATCGCAATGATGCATCGCAATTTACGTTTAATATTCTGTGGTATTTTCCTATCCGCCATGTTTCCTGTCTTACTAGAAATCCATGAAGTTGAGTTTTTCTCCTGGTAGCCACTTATTTACTGGCCCTTTTTATTATTTCCTCATTTGTTTGTCATTCCCTTATCTTGCATAGTGGACCTAGTGCCCAAGCTGCAGATCGTGGAATCCCCGCACATCTGTTTGCCTGTAAGATGTGGGAATTTAATCCATCCACAAAGCCATATTTTTTCCTTTGTCAGTTGGATGTTTGGAACGACAGAAATATTAGAGTGTCTAGAAGGAACTCCACGCCTCTCTTCTATATTCTCAAGCTCATACAGGACGAGGCCAAACTATGGATCTCTGCAGGGCTAGGTATTTGAGTATCGCCATGCCGTGAGAGTAGTCCTACTTTTTTTTGGTAGAGTTGTATCTTCTTTGACGGGCTATGTTGTGGAGCCCATGTAATGCACTATGAACTCTATTTCTCTGTTAATAATTAATAAATGAGACGAATCTTTTGCCTTGATCTCAAAAGAAAAATCCTTTGCTTGCAAGTGCTTATGTAGTTACCCGCAAAAAAAAAAAGTGCTTCCGTAGTTCAGTGAGTAAAGTTATGTTGCACTTCCATTTGATGTTACTGTATTAAGAAAGGGAAATAACCCGAGCGTGTGTTGCCGGAGCAGTTAGGAAACATTCAATTAGCAGTTACCACCAATCTCACGTGGGCCTATACTAGTACTAGATCGGACCTCTGTCCTGGTTCTAATCCAATGGCTGATGACTAGTCTAATTGGATGCAAACATCAGTAGTCTGATGCCTAGACGTGCCCAGAAGGAAAGATTGTTGTTGTACTACTTCCGCAGTCCCATTGATTCCACTGAAAATTAAGTGTTGCTAGGAGTTCCAATATTTCATTTCAAAATTTCTGTGTCTTACGACTTCAGACTTCACAAGGGGTACTGTTTGATCAAACCTGGCTATGTGTTAGGATTTGAGACTTCAAAAGTGGATGTGTGGCCTGCCTGATTAGAACATGAAAGGTGCATTCGTAAAATGCTACGTGTTATTAGATCAAGGGACATTTAAAGTTACCCAAGGATAATTGTGCAAGCAGTCTCTGCACAATGGGTGTACTAAGAAATGTAATGTTCTTGTAATTATTTGGTTCTTCCTTACAAGAAGACATCTTCTAACTGAACCACGTTGTTCAGACATTTCAGATAGGAGCTGACATCTTCACGCAAAACGTGTACTCCCTCTGTAAACCAATATAAGAGCGTTTAGGTCACTACTTTGGTTATCTAAACGCTCTTATATTTATTTACAGAGGAAGTACTGTACTAGACAGAGATCATACATAACTCTAAACAAACCGCGGCGGGGGTGAGGAGGGGTGGTGGCCCTCCTTCCCCTGCTCGTGGGCGGTGGGGCGGCTTCGGCGTCACTGTGACTGTGGCGTCCCGATTGTGCTCCTTCGCATACACCCCTTTCTACTGTGGCGGCGGCTCCCAATGTGCAGCGGCGGCGGCTCCCGGCGCGGATCTCGTGCTTCTGGGCCTAACCGGCGCGGGTGCGGAGGGGTGGCGGCCCTCCCGCCCCTGCTCGTGGGCCGTGTACTCATCTGCGTGGTGGCTGCGTGTTGGACGCGGCCCTTTGGCTGCCTGAGGTGGGGGAATTTGGATCTGGCGTGCGGCAAGATCTGGCTTGCCGGTGCTACTCTGGCTGCTGGTGAGGAGTGGGTTGTGGTGGCTCTCCGATGTTGCTGGCGCGGCATCTTCGTGGAGGTGGGTGGGCTAGTGGAGGTGTTGTGCGTGTGGGTGCCGGTGGTGATGAGTGCTCCGGGTGAAAGTTTTGCCGGGTTCCTGTTGGCCGGCAGTGTCGGCGTTCGTGGGCGTCGTTTCACCTTCTTGGAGGCGGCGTCATGGAGCCTCGTGTCCTCCACCCTTAGACCTTGCTCTTCGGGTGAAAGCCTAAGGCCCGGCCGGGTCGGGCGACGGCATCGTCGTCGTCGCTTCCCCCTTGGGGCGTCGCCTTGAAGAGCATTGATTCCCGTTTGCATGCTCTATCGGCTGGACGCTCGCGACATTGCGGTCGGCTGGTGCCCGTCCGGCGATGTGGATGTTTGCGCGGCTTCTTGTGTGGCAATGATGGCAGTTTCAAGCGGAGGATGCTTGATGATGGGTCTTGTAGTCGGTCTCTTCCGGCGTGTTCGAGGGGTTGCAGTGCCCCGCTTTGTCTTCCTGAAGTCGGAGCTGCTGAGGAGGGGCCCTTGCGGTGACGATGAGACGAGACGGGTCGTCCGCTCTGGCGCTGGCTCGGTGCAAGCCCAACGCTTTTCCCCTGCGATGCTCGTTGATAGAGTCGGAGCTCTCTGGTCGTCGGTGCGTGTGGTTGACTATTTGGCATCGGCCGGCGCATGCCTCAACATTGCTTGCGGTGAGGGCTTCTTCGGTGGTCGTCGATGGTGGAGTCGGAGTCGCTCTTATAAGATTATTGGGAAGCGTTAAACCCTTTGCTCGGGCCACACTTATATTTATATGGGCAATGCCGTGGCTTACAAGGAAGAAACGATCGGTAGATCGATTACAGAAGGTCGGTAAGGAGTTGAAGAAGAGATAGAGAGGAGATACAAGTTTAAACATGAGGATTTCTCTCTCTATACAACTCTATCCCTATACAATTATTCCAACACCCCCCCTCAATCTAAACCTACGAAACTCCAAGGTTGAGACTGAACTTGAACTCATCTAGCCTTCTCATTGTGAGAGGTTTTGTAAAGCCATCAGCCAGTTGATCACCAGTGGGTATAAACTTTATATCAAGCAGTTTGCGAGCTACTCTTTCTCTGACGAAATGGAAATCAACCTCAATATGTTTAGTGCGTGCATGAAAAATAGGATTAGCTGAAAGATAGGTTGCACCAATATTATCACACCATAATCTTGCAGCTTGTGGAGTCTTAATACCGAGCTCATAAAGCAAAGTTTGAATCCACATGACTTCAGCAGTGGCATTTGCTAGAGCGTTATATTCTGCTTCAGTACTTGTCCTTGAAACTGTAGCTTGTTTCCTTGCACTCCATGATATAATATTTGTTTCCAGAGAAACATCAAATTCACCTATAGATCTCCTATCATCAGCACACCCTGCCCAATCTGCATGAGGTATCTGCCTTAAATGGTGTAAACCCAAGTTGTTGTAACTGAGTGCTCAATCTTGAGTACCAGGCTCTTGGGGCCTGTTTCAAACCATATAAAGCCTTATCTAACTTGCAAACAAAATGAGGTGAGCTTTTGTTCTCATAACCTGGTGGTTGCCGCATAAAAACCTCTTTTTCCAGAACACCATGAAGAAACGCGTTCTGAACATCTAGCTGCCTTAAGCTCCAACCCTTAGAAACCGCAATAGATATCACAAGTCGGATAGTAGCTGCTTTAACAACAGGACTAAAAGTATCATCATAATCAATACCAAATCTCTGCTTGAAACCTTTTGCAACTAACCTTGCCTTATATCTGTCTATGCTTCCATCAGATTTTCTCTTAATTTTGTATACCCACTTGCAATTTGTGACATTTATGCCCTTTGTTGGGGTACTAGACGCCAAGTTTTGTTTTTCATAAGTGCTTCATATTCAACATCCATGGCCTTTTTCCATTCCTTACTAGCAAGTGCATCATACAAATGAGTTGGTTCACCCATACTAATGAGAAAGGCACGTTTAATTTTATCATACCTTATAGTGCCATCAGTGTATTCCTTCTTCTTAACAATACCGGGCCGGGATCTCGTGTGTCGAAGTGGAATACCTGGCGCATCAGAAACCTCAGCAGAATTTGCAACCACAGAAGATCCAGCCGGATCCTCTGTACCAGACTAATCAGACCAATCTGGATCCACTGCGCCAGATCGCTCCAGATCCGAGGAGACAGGGATCTCCCTCGTGATCGGCACTCCAGTGGAACCGCGCCGCGTGTCGCCCTCGCTGGTTGCCTCCTCGGACGCGTGGGGCGAGACGTTCGTGCTGGGCCCCGCGCCTGTCGCCTGGTCGGCCATCGGCCCATCCACCATGCGCGTGGGAGCCGCACTGGCCCATGCTGGCTCGGCTAGAGGGGCCCATGCTGCCTGGGCTGTCGGCGGCTAGCGCATGCGACGCGGAGGGAATCACCTGGGATCGCGCGCCTGGCACTCTGACGCGAGGATTTCCTCGGATCCTCTTCTGCTGCTGCCCAAATCCACCTGGGATCCCGTGACAACTTTGGTTGCATCCCTTTGCATGAAATTACGCCCTGTAGCTGCACTTTTATCATCAAAATCATATTTTCTTTAGGATTAGTCACATGATCAACACTATTTAACTCACCCCCGTGATCTGGACTAGACATATACTCCGGAAGAAGTGCAATTTCTGCACGAAGTAGAGCTCCGGCATTTGGATGAAGCTTTTCGAAAGGGAATATTGTTTCATTAAATATAACATCACCAGAAATATAGATTTGTCCAGTAGAAATTTCAAGACACTTGTAACCTTTGTGAAGGTTATTATAACCAAGAAACACACATTGAGTAGAACGAAACTCAAGTTTGTGATGATTATATGGACGAAGATTAGGGTAACAAGCACACCCGAAAATTCTCAAGGAATTGTAGTCTGGTTTTTGATGAAACAATTTTCCAAAGGAGTAATATGTCCAATAACTTTGCTAGGAAGACGGTTTATAAGATAAGTGGCAGCAATAAAGGCTTCATCCCAATATTTTAAGGGCATGGATGCATGAGCAAGAAGGGATAGACCTACTTCGACGATGTCGCGATGTTTACGCTCGGCGGAGCCATTCTGCTGATGAGCATGAGGGCAAGAGACATGATGACTAATACCAATATCATGAAAGAAAGAGTTGAGTTTCTCATACTCTCCTCCCCAGTCACTTTGGACTGCAATAATCTTTCTGTTAAACTGACGCTCAACAAGTTTCTGAAATTCTTGGAAGATGGAAAGAACTTCAGATTTAAACTTAAGCAAATATATCCAAGTGAACTTGCTAAAGTCATCAATAAAACTAATATAATATTTTTTTCGTTCAAAAAGAATATCTTGCATGACCCCATACATCACTAAAAATATGTTCCAATGGAGCACGAGACACACTATTTAACTTAGGATAAGAGAGTTGGTGACTCTTTGCAAACTGGCAAGCATCACAAACAGACTCAATATTTTGACTAGATGACAATGGAAGATTGCCTTTATTCACTAGTTGCTTGACTATGACCGAAGAAGGATGTCCTAATCTTTGATGCCATCTCGCCAAGGAGGGCTTGACGACGGAGTAGACTTGATGATGACGCTTTCGACTAAGTGCTCTTGATGTGATGGGATACAAGCCTCCAATGCATCTACCGTGGTGAATGAGCTCCCTCGTTGCCCGATCCTTGATGAAAAAATATGTTGGATGAGTTTCAAAAAAGACATTATTATCGGCAGATAATCGGGACATAGATGCAAGGTTTTTTTCGACTTGTGGAACATGAAGAACATCTTTTGGAACAAGATCACGTTTAAGAGTAGGGGAATTAATAGTTGCTTGACCAATGTGACAAATATCCATACCTCCACCGCTTGCGGTGTGAATTTGATCGTTGCCGAAGTATCTCTCCCTCATGGAGAGTTTTTCAAGCTCGTTGGTGACATGATCAGTGGCCCCCGAGTCGGCGTACCAGACTGTGCCATCTCCCCCTTGCTCTTTGATTGCAGCTGCGACATGACGAGCATCAGGAACAAAGTCTTCAACGTAACGATGCCAACAGTCCATGACCTCATGGCGCGGTTTCTTGCATAATTGGCATCGAACACGATTGTTGGAGGAAGAACCAGAGGAGGCATGGCTGTTGTTGAAGCCGACCCCTCCAGAACGGGCAGGAGCGTTGGTGTTGGTGTAGCCGCTCCCACCTGGTCGTGCACCTGAGCCGTTGCCGCGGCCGCGCCCACCACTGCCGCGGTTCCTCCCCTGGTGATCGCGCCCACGGCCAGTACCGCGGCCACGCAAGGCGGCATTAGCTGAAGACTGGTGCACATTCATCCCATGGAGGAGATTGAGTCGTGCGTCAAAACTGAGAAGCTGGGTGTACAGCTCCTGTACAGACACAGGTTCAACCCGCGTAGCAAGAGACGGCACTACCGGGTTGTAGTCGATGTCGAGGCCGGCCAGAACTTGAGAGATGATCTCGCCTCTCGACATGGGGGCCCCGGTGCAGGCGATCTCATCTGTGAGCATCTTTATCTTGGCTAAGTATTCTGCCATAGACATGTTTCCCTTCTTGAGGTTTGTGAGATCCATCCGTGTGTTGATCACCTGCGCTTCGGTTTGAGCAGCAAACATGGCTTTGATCACCGCCCACACCTCCGCCGATGTCTGTAGGGTAACCACCTGTGTAACAATCTCGCGAGACAGAGAACCCATCAGAAAGCCCTGAACCTGCTGCTGCTGTGCATACCAGAGAACACGGGCAAAGTTGGCGATCTGCTCCTCCTTCCCATCCTTGGTGATGGTGAGTGTTTTTGATGGCGCCTGGCTCGCCGGATCAAGGTGGTGGCCCATCTGTGCGCCCTTAATTTGGGGCAGCACGATGGCCTTCCACATGAGGTGGTTGTTCCTCATCAGCTTCTCCTGGGGGGGTGATCCGAGGGATGTGGCAAAGGATGGGGTGGAAGAGGAGGAAGGGGCGAAGGTGGAGTTGGATGCAAGGGATGTGGCGAGAGCACTCATGGTGCTGGAGGTGGTGGAAGCGGTAGTCATGGCAATAGGTTGAAGAACGGCTTGGCTAGATGCGATCTCCTTTCGATCTTTAGGAAGAAGTCACTCTGATTACCATGTAAGATTATTGGGAAGCGTCAAACCCTTTGCTCGGGCCACACTTATATTTATATGGGAAATGCCGTGGCTTACAAGGAACAAACGATCGTTAGATCGATTATAGAAGGTCGGTAAGGAGTTGGAACAGAAGAAGAGATAGAGAGGAGATACAAGTTTACACAGAAGGAGTTATCTCTCTATACAACTGTATCCCTATACAATTATTCCAACAACCCTCGCGGAGGTGTGATGACGATGACGCCGGGCTGCAACCTCGAAGACGCTTTTCTACTCGGCGGCGCGTGTGCTGTTGGTGCAGAGGGCTACGACACATACCGGTGATCACCGGAGACAAGCTCAAAGTGGCGGAGGAAGAACACACAAGATTTGCCGGCGCACGAACGCTCCCCCTCGCACGTACGGGTTTCTCTGTATTTCACCACCAGCACGAACTCGTTTTCCACAGCGACTCACACAGGGGGGAGAGGGCTTTATACCCGAGCGCACGGACATGCCCGAGCTGCTCCACGACTCACCCATCTCCCACTCTCCGCGCCCTGCACGCTCTGGCTCGCGCCCGCCCGTCGCGCTCTGACGCGATCGTCGTGTCCACTCCGCGCGCCCTACGTGGTCCATGCCCTGGTCCTTCACTAACAGAACCCGCGCACACGCGGTAACTCACGCACACACGCACACCTACACTTGGGAGCGCACTCACGCATCCAAATCTGCTCCGGCCCGAGCCCGACACGGCCACTGCACGCACGCACGCGCTCGCCATGTCTAAACCCTAGCCGAGGCTTATTGCCTACATTTCACCTCCTAAACCAAGGCTCAGAGCAGGCCACCGTCCTCGACGCCGGCGTCCTCCATCAGCGCATGCTCCGCCGCCGCCGCCTTGCGCAGCTCCGGGCAATCGCGCTTGAAGTGGCCGCGCTCGCCGCACTTGTAGCAGCGGCCATGCTTGTAGCCGCCATCCCGCGTCGCCACGCTGCGCGCGTCGTCGTCGTTGTCCCGAGCTCCCCCTTGACGCCGCTCCCGTGCTTGCCACTGCGCCGCTGTGTACAGGAGCTGCCCGTCCGCCCGCTTGCCGGTGCTTTGCCTGCGGCACCGCACCCGCTCGTCGAAGGCGCGCAGCCGCCCGAGCGCCTTGTCGTACGTCAGCTCCTTGAGGGCGCGGAACTGCTCGATGCCGGCGACGACGGGGAAAAGGCGGTCCGGCACCGTGTCCAGGTGCTTCTTCACCAGCTCCGTATCGCCCAGCATCTCGCCCAGGCCCGTGAACCGCGCCGCCATGCCCGCAAGACGTCCGGCGTATGCGTCCAGGGACTCGCCGTCCTCCATCTTCAGCCGATCCAGCTCACCGCGCAGCGTCGCCCTCCTCGCCGCATGCACCCGCTTGGCGCCGATGAAGCGCACCTTCAGAGAGTCCCATACCTCTCTGGCGGTGGGTTTCGTCGCCACTGAGAGCAACACGTCCTTCGGCAGCCCCGACAGGAGCAGCGCCCGCGCCGTCTTGCACTTTTTTCCATTCACCGCCGCGTCCCCGCCGGCGCCACCGCCTCCCACAGTGTGTGGGCATCAAGGATCGCCTGTGCCTTGATCGCCCACACGGTGTAGCCATCCGGCACGAGCACCGGCATCCCCATGGACACCGATCCGCCCGCGCTGCCTCCGCCGTGTGGAACCAGAGCCATCAACGCCGGCGATCTCCCTCACCTCGCTCCCTCACCTTGCTCTGATACCAAATGTTGGTGCAGAGGGCTACGGCACACGCCGGTGATCACCGGAGACAAGCTCAAAGTGGCGGAGGAAGAACACACGAGATTTGCCG
>NC_041387.1:635189279-635222506 GCF_002162155.2 Triticum dicoccoides
GGGGAGTAGAGGGCTTTATACCCGAGCGCACGGACATGCCCGAGCTGCTCCATGACTCACCCACCTCCCACTCGCCGCTCCCTGCATGCTCTGGCTCATGCCCGCCCATCGTGCTCTCTGACGCGATCGCCGCGGCCACATCGCGCGCCTTACGCGGCCCACGCCCTGGTCCTTCGCTAATAGAACCCGCGCATATGCGCTAACTCACGCACACACGCACACCTACACTTGGGAGTGCACGCACGCACCCAAGTCTGCACCGGCCCGAGCCCGACACGGCCACTACACGCACGCACGCGCTCGCCGTGTCTAAACCCTAGCTGAGGCTTATTGCCTACATGTGCGTTCTTGTATGGGTGGCCAGGTCGCCCTATGTGTCCTGTGTGGGCATGTTATACGGTCTTTGCCCAGTTTTCTGTTAATTAACCGGGCAAGGGCAACTCTCTTCTTCTTTAATAATGAGATGAGGCAAAGCTTTTGCCTTCGTTTAAAAAAACTGAGCTATCAGAGATTGTTAACCCTCATGAATCATGCTCGTGTATATAATCTGAGAGTTTCTTCCTTCAGCTAGATGCATACAAGTATTTTGAAATGTCAAATATAGTTGTCTTCCACATTTCAGCAGGCATAAAGCAAGTTTGAGGTTGAGGCAAGGAGTTCATGAAGTAGGAAGAGACCTTCAGGCAACTGGCGCGGGCGGGTGATCACTGATCACGCGCGGAGGTCGACGGGCGCCACCCGGATGACGATTTCCCAGGCGCCTGGTGCGGCTGCCGGCTGCTCCTGGACGGTGACGACGAGCTTCTTGTACGTACAGCGCGAAGAGCAGGTACCAGGTAGGCGACCAGGAGTCCACGAGAGCCTTCGCGATGGCCGCCACGACAATCAGCAAGATTTGTTGGTGCCATCTCTCACAGCACCGCTCTTCTTCTACCTCACACAACTCTCTCTTCCTCTTGTTTCTATCAAGAACACACATCAAGGAAGAAACCGACGAACACACACGCAGGCACGCATGTACCAGGGAAGGAAGCCAACTAGCTTTGCCAAGAGGCTCTCCTCCTTGGTCAGACAAGCGCTACATTGTTTGCTCTAACCCTCACGGCCTTTTTTCTCATTAACTCAAGTGATACTTATACACGGGAGACTAGGCCATGCCCAGCCACTAACCCAACTAATCAATGGGTTAACTAATCACTAGCTATATTCATGCCAACGTCCACCACTTATGCAGTTTATCCTATCCTCAACGGCTGAGGACCCGGCCATAATCTCATGCATGAACCTATCAATGCAAAGATACGCTTAGGCGTATCGGGGAAAATAATCTCATGCATGCAGCTAACAAATCCAGCTAGCTAGCTATCTAACCGATGCATGCATTTGACTCGGCTGAACACAAAATGCTATTGTAGCTTGCATGCACACACACGAACACGTCCCTATGTGTGCACAGTGCCGCAGCTACTACTACATTCATGGCTCAAACAAGAAATAATCTATCAACAAGATTAACCTAACAAGATTGTCCCAGGTTGGAGCTGGTGCCGAGGACGAGGTGGAGGCGGTGGCGGGGCGGCGAAGCGCGACTCCATCCCCTGAAGTCCGGCGCCGGCCGTGGCGGAGGCGAGAAGTGCGCCGGCGATGAAGAAAGCAAGCACGAGCGTTGCCATTGCAAATTGAGCTTCAATGGTGAACTGGGGATTGGTGAGAGAGACTGCCCCGTCCCCGAGTTTTGTGGAGGAGAGGAAGTTGGTGCTTTTTGGGCGGTAGCTTTCTCCCTACGTGTTGTGTATTCAGATCTACCCAACTTCAGAACACATGTCAGAAATTGTAAGCTTCCGTTTCAGTCAGATATTAATGTACTAGTCACAAGTCATTCAAGGTGGAGTCTCCAGATAAGCTTTGAGTCGTAGAGAACTTGAAATTTATGGAGTATATAGGACGATTCCCCTCTGTTTATGAACTGCTCGTCGCTGCGGAGGCGGAAGAGGGGACGGTGGAGCCTTTGCCTCGTCAGAGCACTAAACAGCAAGAATAAAAGCCGCCTTTAGTCCCAAACAAGTTGGGATAGGCTAGAGATAAAACCCATAAAATCTCGCGACCAACTCATAGTTCTGGCACATGGATAACAACCTTTCACGCATCCTTGTTCATGATTAGTTCTTTGGTGATACCCCAATCCTCCAGATCTCTCTTAACGGACTCCTCGCATGTCAAATTCGTTCCACCCCGACCTCTCTTGACATTAACCGCATGCTTTAGCCGTCCGCTATGCATTGAACCTTTTGAAGGCCTGCGCTGAATATATATGCCCAAACCATCTCAGACGATGTTGGACAAACTTCTCTTCAATGGGTGATACCCCAACTCTATCTCGTATATCATCATTCCAAACTCTATCTCGTATATCATCATTCCGAACTCGATCCTTCCTAGTGTGGGCACACATCCATCTCAATATGTGCATCTTCACCACACCTAACTGTTGAACATGTCGCCTTTTAGTCGGCCAACACTTAACGCCATACAACATTGCGGGTCGAACCGCCGTCCTATAAAACTTATCTTTTTGCTTTTATGGCACTCTCTTATCACAGAAAATGCAAAAGCTTGGCACCACAGAGAATGTCAGAGCACTAAACCAGCAGGTTTTTTTATGAGTAGTAACAGGGATTTTATTCAATGTTCATAATGCTCGGAATACAAGCAATGTCAGGAGTAACTCCCAGCCACACATGGCGTCCAACCGACAGAGAAGAGGCTCCCTTCCCAATTGAATGAGCTTCAAAGTTGGACTCTCTAAACTCAAAGTGAAAGCTAACACTGTAAAAGTTTAAGCCATTGTGCTCAGTCTCTCTTAGAATTGAAGCATAGCTAGGATGATGAAGCTCCTTTCTTGATGTTATTGATGACTTCAAAGCAGTCCGACGCAATGATCAGATTACAAAGATTTTGGTCTTGGGCAAGCTCAAGCGCCTCGCTGCATGCCAGCACTTCTAAAGTTGTTGGGTCGGACAGCCCCGTAAGAACCACACGGCTGAAGCACCCAAACAATTCTTGATTCATCTCTGCATATTGCTGCTGCCACTCCTTTGTCACCCAGTGTTGACAAATCTCCATCTACATTGAATTTAATTGCACCGTCCCTGGGGGAATTCCATCTTCGCTGTCTTTGTGTTATCACATGTGGCGTATGATTACCAGTTCTCTTGATCGATGTGATCTGGAGCTCCTCCAGGTACTTGTTGATGAAGCCCATTGTGGTGAGAGGACTATGATATTGGTCATCATGGATTGCTCGCTGCCGGTCCCACCAAATCACCCACATGGTGATCAAAACCTGTGCTAGCTCTTCTGCTTTGAGAGTTTCAAAAAGCCAGAAGATCCACAACTTTGCGTCCTCTCTTTGGTTTGATATCACATGCTCGAACGTTTCTTCATCGTCGAGAGCCCAAACTCATCTTGCCATCCGACAGTTGATGAGTGAATGGCGCCACAAATCAATAGACCATTGCATATGGAGCACACTAGCGTAACTGCCATCTTCCTCTCATCCTTCACCGACCCCAATTGGATGGAAATGTGGGCCAGCCTCCACACAAAATGCGAACCTTCGAGGGGATCTTTGATATGTCTCTAACGTATCTATAATTTCTTATTGTTCCATGCTATTATATTATCTGTTTTGGATGTTTTATATGCATTAATATGCCATTTTATATTATTTTTGGGACTAACCTATAGGGACTAACCTATTATTTTTGGGATGTTTTTTCCCTGTTTTTGGTTTCGCAGAAAAGGAATACCAAACGGAATAAAACCTTTGCGATGATTTTTCCTGGACCAGAAGGACAACCAGGAGACTTGGAGATGAAGTCGGAGGAGCCACGAGGCGGCCACAAGGACTGAGGGCGCGGCCCGCACCCTTGTGGGCCCCTAGTGCACCTCCTGACCTAATTCTTTCACCTATATATTCTCAAATATCACAAAGCACCAAAGGCATCCACGAAAACACTTTTCCACCGCCGCAACCTTCTGTACCGGTGAGATCCCATCTAGGGACCTTTTCCGGCATCCTGCCGGAGGGGGATTCGATCACTGAGGGCTTCTACATCAACTCTATTGCCCTTCCGATGAAGCGTGACTAGTTTAGCACAGACCTACGCGTCCATAGCTAGTAGCTAGATGACTTCTTTTCTCTCTTTGATTCTCAATACCATGTTCTCCTCGATGTTCTTGGAGATCTATTCGATGTAATACTTTTTTGCGATGTGTTTGCCGAGATCTGATGAATTGTGGATATATGATTGGCTTATCTATGGATATTATTTGAATCTTCTCTGAATTCTTTTATGCATGATTTATATCTTTGTAATTCTCTTCGAACTATCGGTTTGGTTTGGCCAACTAGATTGGTTTTTCTTACAATGGGAGAATTGCTTAGCTTTGGGTTCAATCTTGCGCTGTCCTTTCCCAGTGACAGCAGGGGCAGCAAGGCACGTTGCGATCGAGCATAAAAAGATGTGGTCTTCATTTATATTGCTTGAGTTAATTCCTCTACATCATGTCATCTTACTTAATGCGTTACTCCGTTCTTTATGAACTTAATACTCTAGATGCATGCTGGATAGCGGTCGATGTGTGGAGTAATAGTAGTAGACGCAGAATCGTTTCGGTCTACTTGACACGGACGTGATGCCTATATTCATGATCATTGCCTTAGATATCGTCATAACTTTGCACTTTCCTATCAATTGCTCGGCAGTAATATGTTCACCCACCGTATTATTTTCGATCTGGAGAGAAGCCTCTAGTGAAACATATGCCCCCGGGGTCTATTTTCCATCATATAAGTTTCTATTTCCATCATATTAGTTTCTGATATACTATTTTGCAATCTTTTAATTTTCGATCTATAAACCAAAAATACCAAAAATATTTACCTTATCGTTTATCTACCTCTATCGGATCTCACTTTTGCAATTAACCGTGAAGGGATTGACAACCCCTTTATCGCGTTGGGTGCAAGTTGTTTGATTGTTTGTGCGGGTATTCGGTGTTTTATGCGTTATCTCCTACTGGATTGATACATTGGTTCTTAAACTGAGGGAAATACTTATCTCTAGTTTGCTGCATCACCCACGCAAGCTCAAGAAGTTGCAATCTTTACTTTCCAGAGAGACGACCATGATTTTTTAGATGCCTGGCTATTTGAGTTGTACGGTCTGTGATCCAGCCAGTCCTCCCTTTTCTTCTTCACAACAGATAACATTCTGTATGTCGATCGAACGGTGAATATTCCTCATTTTTCATAGTGACATGCCCAAAAATCCTCCTGTACTTGTGAGCTGAGAGGGATGTTTAGAATCACCTCAATATCTGGTGCAATAAAATGCTCCATCCGCACTTGTCTGTCCCGGGATCTAGTAGCATGATTGATCAATTCAGACACCAATTGAGGTGGGTGATTAGATATAGAGCAGATTGGCCTAAGCTTGTGTCCCTCAGTAGCCAATTTTTGGTCTAGATTTGGATGAATGTGCCCGATCCAATGCATTTAACAAGGCCTCAACCAGAGAGTGTCCCTCCGTTCCAACAACAAGTGCCATACCTATGAAGGGGATGAGCCCAACATAGCATCTAGGAGATGACAATCCAAGAAATACATAGCCTTTAATACACGTGCGCTCAAAGACCTGGGTCTTGTATGATTCTCCAAACTAGACGAGTTAGGAGGGACAAATTGAATAAATCGATGTCCCTGAAACCCAAACCACCCATGAACTTGGGCATAGTCATAGTTTTCCACGACACCCAAGCAGGTTGTGTAATATTCACATGGTAGACTCATCTACTTCTGATACTTGGGCTGGCTCAGGCCAGCCCGACACATCCTAGTCATGCTTCGAGCCATGTCGGGCTCGGGCCAGCTGGCCCGGCCCCGTTCCAGCATTTATGCCTCACCGGAGCATTGAAGCACGACACATGGCACACTGGGCCATGTTGGGTCGTGCCGCCCGTCAAATGACGTGTTGCCGAAGGAAGGAGGAGATGAAGGTTGTGATGAGGTAATGCACACCTGTTGCTATTAGATCGCAGCACCGGTCGCGAGGAGCTTGCGCACTGATGTTTGCATGAACTACGTAGGTATTTCCCCAAAGATGAAGGGATCATGCAGCACATCAACAGTAGGTATTTCCCTCAGCAATGAGACCAAGGTTATCGAACCAGTAGGAGAACCACGCAACACTACGTAAACAGCTCCTGCAAACAAAGAACAAATACCTGCAACCCGACGTAAGAGAGGGGTTGTCAATCCCTCACGGGTAAAAAGATAGGTAAAACTATAGTAGATTGGATAAACAGATCTCGCGGGAACGCGAGATAAAGTAAATAAATAAAAATTGCAGTCAGGTATTTTTGTATTATAGATATGAAAATAAAAGCAAATAAAAATAGATCGCAAAGGAAAATATAATAAAGAAGAGACCAAGGGGCCGGAGATTTCACTAGTGACTTCTCTCAAGAAAAATAGCATACGGTGGGTATGAAGGAAATACGCCGTAGAGGCAATACTAAAATTGTTATTTATACTTCCTTATATCATGATAAATGTTTGTTATTCATGCTAGAATTGTATTAACCGGAAACTTAGTACATGTGTGAATACATAGACAAATAGAGTGTCCCTAGTATGCCTCTACTTGACTAGCTCGTTAATAAAATATGGTTAAGTTTCCTAGCCATAGACATGTGTGTCATTTGATGAACGGGATCACATCATTAGAGAATGATGTGATGTTCAAGACCCATCCGTTAGCTTAGCACTATGATCGTTTAGTTTATTGCTATTGCTTTCTTCATGACTTATACATGTTCCTATGACTATGAGATTATGCAACTCCCGAATACCAGAGGAACACTTAGTGTGCTATCAAACGTCACAACGTAACTGGGTGATTATAAAGATACTCTACATGTGTCTCTGATAGTGTTTGTTGAGTTGGCATAGATCGAGATTAGGATTTGTCACTCCGTGTATCGGAGAGGTATCTCTAGGCCCTCTCGGTAATGCACATCACTATAATCCTTGCAAGCAATGTAACTAATGAGTTAGTTGCGGGATGATGCATTACGGAACGAGTAAGGAGACTTGCCGGTAACGAGATTGAACTAGGTATGATGATACCGACGATCGAATCTCGGGCAAGTAACATACCGATGTCAAAGGGAATGATGACCCACAAGAATAGGGGGTCTATCGTAGTCCTTTCGATAAGTAAGAGTGTCGAACCCAACGAGGAGCAGAAGGAAATGACAAGCGGTTTTCAGTAAGGTTTTCTCTACAAGCACTGAAATTGTAGGTAACATATAGTTTTGTGATAAGATAAATTGTAACGAGTAACAAGCAATGAAAGTAAATAAGGTGCAGCAAGGTGGCCCAATCCTTTTTGTAGCAAAGGACAAGCCTGGACAATTTCTTATAATGGGAAAAGAGCTCCCGAGGACACATGCGAATTATCGTCAAGCTAGTTTTCATCATGCTCATATGATTCACGTTCGGTACTTTGATAATTTGATATGTGGGTGGACCGGTGCTTGGGTACTGCCCTTACTTTGACAAGCATCCCACTTATGATTAACCCCTATTGCAAGCATCCGCAACTATAAAAGAATTATTAAGGTAAACCTAACCACAACATTAGACATATGGATCCAAATCAGCCCCTTACGAAGCAACGCATAATCTAGGGTTTAAGCTTCTGTCACTCTAGCAACCCATCATCTACTTATTACTTCCCAATGCCTTCCTCTAGTCCCAAATAATGATGAAGTGTCATGTAGTCGACGTTCACATAACACCACTAGAGGAAATACAACATACATCTCATCAAAATATCGAACGAATACCAAATTCACATGACTACTAATAGCAAGACTTCACCCATGTCCTCAGGAACAAACGTAACTACTCACAAAGCATATTCACATTCGTAATCAGTGGAGTAATAATATGCATTAAGGATCTGAACATATGATCTTCCACCAAGTAAACCAATTAGCATCAACTACAAGGAGCAATCAACACTACTAGCAACCCACAGGTGCCAATTTGTGGTTTTGATACAAGATTGGATACAAGAGATGAACTAGGGTTTTGAGAGGAGATGGTGTTGGTGAATATGTTGATGGGGATTGATCCCCTCCCGATGAGAGGATCGTTGGTGATGATGATGGTGATGATTTTCCCCTCCCGGAGGGAAGTTTCCCCGGTAGCATAGCCCTGTCGGAGCCCTAGATTGGTTCCGCCAAGCTTCCGCCTCGTGGCGGTGGAGTTTCGTCCTGTAAGCTTGCTTCTGATTTTTTCCAGGGTAAAAGCCTTCATACAACAGAAGATGGGCACAGGAGGGCCACCAGGGGGCCCAGGAGACAGGGGGCACGCCCAGGAAGGGTGGGCGCGCCCCCCACCCTCCTGGCGAAGGTGTGGGCCCCCTCTGGTGTTTTCTTCGCTCAATAATTCTTATTAATTTCAAAACTGACTTCCATGGAGTTTCAGGATTTTTGGAGCTGTGCAGAATAGGTTTCCAATATTTGCTCCTTTTCCAGCCAGAATTCCAGCTGCCGGCATTCCCCCTCTTCATGGTAAACCTTGTAAAATAAGAGAGAATAGCCATAAGTATTGAGATATAATGTGTAATAACAGCCCATAATGCAATAAGTATTGATATAAAAGCATGATGCAAAATGGACGTATGAACTCCCCCAAGCTTAGACCTCGCTTGTCCTCAAGCGGAAGCCGAAATTGATAAATATGTCCACATGTTTAGAGATAGAGGTGTTGATAAAAATAAAATACGGACATGAGAGCATCATGATCATTCTTATAACAGCAACATATATAGATTTTGTCATATGATTTCTTATGCTCAAGTAACAATCAATTCACAATGTCAAGTATGGTTCAGAAACTTCATCGGGAACTAACAAACTATAATATCAGTCATTGAAGCAATTGAAATTTATCATAACATCAGAAAGAGTCAAGAATAGAGCCTTTCAGCAAGTCCACATACTCAACTATCATGTAGTCTTCTACAATTGCTAACACTCACGCTATACTTGTGGTTATGGAATTTCAACCGGACACTGAGAAAGATAGGGGCTTATTGTGTTGCCTCCCAACGTATTCACCTTTGGGTGATGTCAACAATAATAATTCATGCTAACTTACATCCAATTGGATATATATATATATATATATATATATATATATATATATATATATATATATATATATATATATATATATATCAAGATCTTTCAAACACGAGGAGCTTGCGAAAGGATAAAATGAAAAAGGGAAAGGTGAAGATCACCTTGACTCAAGCATAAAGTAAAAACATAAAGTAAAAGATAGGCCCTTCGCAGAGGGAAGCAGAGCTTGTCATGTGCTTTTAGGGTTGGATGCATAAAATCTTAATGCAAAAGAACGTCACTTTATATTGCCACTTGTATATGGACCTTTATTATGCAGTCCGTCGCTTTTATTGCTTCCACAACAAGATCGTATAAAGCTTATTTTCTTTGCATTAATAAGTCATACATATTTCGAGAGCAATTTTTATTGCCTGTAGCATGACAACTTACTTGAAGGATCTTACTCAATCCATAGGTAGGTATGGTGGACTCTCATGGCAAAAACTGGATTTAAGGATATTTGGAAGCACAAGTAGTATCTCTACTTGGTGCAAGGGATTTGGCTAGCATGAGGGGGAAAGACAAGCTCAACATGTTGGGAAGATCAATGACGATATACTTTAACTAATATGTGAGAAAACATAAACCATTACGTTGTCTTCCTTGTCCAACATCAACTCTATTAGCATGTCATACTTAATGAGTGCTCCCAATCATAAAAGATGTCCATGATAATATATTTGTATGTGAAAACCTCTCTTTCCTTATTACTTCCTATTAATTGCAACGATGACCAAAACTACGTTTGTCAACTCTCAACAACTTTTATGCCTCATACTTTCTATGTGTGAAGTCATTACTATCCATAAGATCACTATGAGCTCTTTTATTCTTTTATTCTTTTTACTTTCTCAAGATCATAGCAAGATAGCAAAGCCCTTGACTCAACACTAATCTTTATTATAGATAGCTCAGGGACTCGATTACATAAAGAGATCACAAAGCAAAACTCATAACTAATTGATACTAAAACTTCAATCTACTAGATCAAGATACTACTAAAAGGATCAAACTAAATAAAACGGTAAAGATAGGAGTGTGATGGTGATACGATACCGTGGCACCTCCCCCAAGCTTGGCAGTTGCCAAGGGGAGTGCCCATACCCATGTGATTATGTCCTCGGAGGTGGTGAAGTAGGAGTTGTTGATGATGTAGGCTTATTCCTCAATTTACGCTTGAGGATAGTATTTTGTTCCTTTAGATCATCGATCTCCTGCTCAAGACTTAACATTCTTTTGCATAGCTCCTGTTTATTTTCCTGCAAGAGATGAAAAGGGATAAACTCGATCTTTGGCTTCTTTGCTCTATCAGGGAGGCTTGACTTTTTAAACTCCACATGCATGTCCCCAGGTTGAGGTAATGGGGCTTCATCTTCGTCTGAACTCGTCTCCTCCTTTCCCTTAGGCTCATAGTCTTCCTCTTCTTAAGTGGTCCATCCATCATGCTCCAAGTCCCCGTAGACCCTTGGGTCTGCAAGGTAATTAGCCACATAGCTTTCCCCTTCCGAATCCTAAGATGACATATTGCTCTAATCTATAACAGAAACAGCTCGAAACGAAAACAGAGGGTATTTGCGTGATATGGTGGTCAAAGCCTTCGGGAGATTATATAATGAATTTTTAGCGACCAAAATACGTAACGTGCAAGAAAACGGAGTCCGGGAGGCACACGAGGTGGCCACGAGACAGGGGGGCGCGCCCAGGAAGAGTGGGCGCGCCCTCCACCCTCGTGGAGGCCTCGTGTCCTTCCCGGACTACTTCTTTCTTTCCAAAATACTTAAATATTCCAAAATAGATAAAAATTGCCATTAGAATTATTTTGGAGTCGGTTTACTTATCGTACCACATACCTATTCCTTTTCGGAGTCTGGAACGTTCTGGAAAGTGTCCCTTATGTATTCCTCCGGGGTTACGGTTTCAATAATATTAATTTCAACATTAATAGGATTACTTGAGATATAATGTTTAATTCTTTGACCGTTCACCACCCTCGGACTTGTGCCTTCGAAGTAGTTGATTTTTATGGCACCGGAACGATAGACCTCATCGATAACGTAAGGACCTTCCCATTTAGAGAGAAGTTTTCCTGCAAAAAATCTTAAATGAGAGTTGAATAATAACACATAATCACCTACGTTAAAGTAGCGCTTTTGTATCCTTTTATCATGCCATCGTTTAACTTTTTCTTTGAATAGCTTAGCATTCTCATAGGCCTGGGTTCTCCATTCATCAAGTGAGCTAATGTCAAACAACCTCTTCTCCCCGGCAATTTTGAAGTCATAGTTGAGATCTTTAATAGCCCAAAATTCTTTATGTTCAAGTTCTAGAGGTAAGTGACATGCTTTTCAATGAACCATCTTATACGGAGACATACCCATACGATTTTTATATGCAGTTCTATAGGCCCATAATGCATCATCAAATTTTTTGGACCAATTCTTTCTAGATCTATTCACAGTATTTTGCAAAATTAATTTGAGCTCTCTATTGCTCAACTCTACTTGACCACTAGACTGTGGGTGATAAGGAGATGCGAGTCTATGATTAACATCATACTTAGCAAGCATCTTATGGAAAGCACCATGAATAAAATGTGAACCACCATCGGTCATAAGATATCTAGGGACTCCAAACCTTGGAAAAATAACTTCTTTAAGCATCTTAATAGAGGTGTTATGATCAGCACTACTAGTTGGAATAGCTTCTACCCACTTAGTAACATAATCAACAGCAACTAAAATATGTGTGTAACCATTAGAGGCAGGAAAAGGTCCGATATAATCAAAGCCCCAAACATCAAATGGTTCAATAACAAGAGAATAATTCATAAGCATTTCTTGACGTCTACTAATATTACCAATTCTTTGACATTCATCACAAGATAAGACAAACTTACGAGCATCTTTGAAGAGAGTAGGCCAATAAAAACCGGATTGCAATACCTTATGTGCAGTTCTATCTCCAGCATGGTGTCCTCCATATGATTCAGAGTGACACTTGCGTAGGATCTGTTCCTGTTCATGCTCAGGTACACAACGTCTAATAACACCATCTTCTCCTTCTTTATAAAGGTGTGGGTCATCCCAGAAGTAATGTCTTAAATCATAAAAGAACTTTTCCTTTTGCTGGTATGTGAAGCTAGGTTGTATAAATTTAGCAACAATGTAATTAGCATAATCAACATACCAGGGAGCAGTACAAGAAGCAACAACAATCGCTAATTGTTCGTCAGGAAAGCTATCATCAATAGGTAGTGGGTCATCAAGAACATTCTCTAACCTAGACAAGTTGTCTGCAACAGGGTTCTCAGCTCCCTTTCTATCAATAATATGCAAATCAAATTCTTGGAGCAAGAGAACCCATCTAATGAGTCTAGGCTTATCATCTTTCTTTTCCATAAGATATTTAATAGCAGCATGATCAGTGTGAATAGTAACTTTGGAATCAACAATATAAGGTCTAAACTTATCACATGCAAACACAACTACTAAGAACTATTTTTCAGTGGTAGCATAATTTCTCTGGGCAGTATCAAGAGTTTTACTAGCATACTGGATAAGATTCAATTTCTTATCAACTCTTTGCCCTAGAACAGCACCTACAGCATAATCACTAGCATCGCACATAATTTCAAAGGGTAAATTCCAATCAGGTGGCTGAACAATAGGTGCAGTGATCAAAGCTTTCTTAAGTATTTCAAATGCTTCTACACAATCATCATCAAAGACAAAAGGAATATCTTTTTGCAATAAATTAGTCAGAGGCATAGAGATTTTAGAAAAGTCCTTAATGAACCTCCTATAAAAACCGACATGACCAAGGAAACTTCTTATACCTTTTATGTCCTTGGGACATGGCATCTTTTCAATAGCATCAACTTTAGCTTTATCAACTTCAATACCTCTCTCAGAACTCTTGTGCCCCAAGACAATGCCTTCATTAACCATAAAGTGGCACTTTTCCCAATTCAAGATGGGACTAGTGTCTTCTCATCTCTGCAAAACTCAATCAAGGTTGCTCAAGCAATCATCAAAAGAGGATCCGTCAACAGAGAAATCATCCATGAATACCTCACAAATCTTTTCACAAAAGTCAGAGAATATAGCCATCATGCATCTTTGAAAAGTAGAAGGTGCATTACATAAACCAAAAGGCATACGTCTATAAGCAAAAGTACCAAAAGGGCAAGCAAAAGTCGTTTTTGATTGATCCCCCGCTGACACAGGTATTTGAGAGAAACCAGAATAACCATCTAGAAAGTAGAAATGTGTGTGTTTGGATAGTCTTTCTAGCATTTGATCAATAAAAGGTAAAGGGTAATGATCTTTCTTAGTAGCTTTATTTAATTTACGGAAATCAATTACCATCCTATAACCTGTAATAATTCTTTGCGGGATCAATTCATCTTTATCATTAGGAACGATAGTAATACCTCCCTTTTTAGGAACACAATGAACAGGGCTTACCCAATCACTATCAGCAACGGGATAAATTATACCTGCCTCAAGGAGCTTTAGTATCTCCTTTCTTACCACTTCTTTCATCTTAGGATTTAATCGTCATTGAGGATCTCTAACTAGTTTGGCACCTTCCTCCAATTTAATTTTGTGTTGGCATAGCGTGGGACTAATGCCCTTGAGATCATCCAGAGTATATCTGATAGCAGCACGGTGCTTCTTGAAAGTTTTCAATAATCTTTCTTCTTCTGGCTCTGAAAGGTTAGCACTAATAATAACAGGATATATTTTCTTTTCATCAAGATAAGCATACTTAAGATTATCAGGTAACGGTTTGAGCTCAAACACGGGATCACCCTTGGGTGAAGGGGGATCTCCTAGAATTTCAATGGGTAGGTTGTGTTTCAGAATAGGTTCCTGTTGAAGGAACGCTTCATCTATCTCCCTTCTTTCATTCATAAACATATCATTTTCATGGTCTAGCAAATATTGTTCTAACGGATCAGTAGAAGGCACGACAATAGAAGCAAGACCAATAATCTCATCCTTACTAGGTGATTCTTTATCACGGGGTTGTCTATGAAACTTAGCAAAATTAAACTCATGAGACACATCCCCTAAGCCAATTGTAACAGTATCCTTTTCACAATCAATCCTAGCATTAACAGTATTCAAGAAGGGTCTACCAAAAATAATGGGACAAAAATCATCTTGTGGGGAACTAAGAACAAGAAAATCAGCAGGATATTTAACCTTCCCACACAAGACTTCAACATCTCTAACTATCCCAACTGGTGAAATAGTATCTCTATTGGCAAGCTTGATAGAAACATCAATACCTTCCAATTCAGTAGGTGCAATAACATGCATAATTTCTTTATATAAGTCATAGGGTATTGCACTAGCACTAGCACCCATATCACATAAGCCATGATAACAATGATCTCCTATTTTAATAGAAATAACAGGCATGCCTACATCAGGTCTATGTATCTTAGCATCTGGTCTGACAATATTAGCAGTCTCACCACAGAAATAAATAACATGCCCATCTAAATTATCATCCAAGAGATCTTTAACCATAGAAATACTAGGTTCAACTTTAATTTGCTCAAGAGGTGTATAAGTCCTAGTATTACTCTTATGAACAACAGTCGAAGTTTTAGCATGATCCTTTATCCTAACAGGAAAAGGAGGTTTCTCTACATAAGTAGTAGGAACAATAGGATCACTATAAGTGACAGTCTTTTCTTCAACTGTAATAGGTGCAACTACTTTTACTTCAATGGGACGATTATATTTAAACCACTTCTCCTTAGGGAGATCAACGTGAGTAGCAAAAGATTCACAAAAAGCAGCTACTATCTCAGAGTCAAGTCCATACTTAGCACTAAATCCACGAAAAGCATCGGTATCCATAAAAGATTTAACACAATCAAACTTAGGTGTCATACCTGACTCCTTACCATCATCGGAACCCCGATCTTCAGAGTTGTGTTTAATTCTTTCCAATAAATCCCACTTGAATTCAATAGTCTTCAGCATATAAGAACCAGCACAGGAAGTATCGAGCATGTTGCGATCATTTGGAGAAAGCCGAGCATAAATTTTTTGAATAATCATTTTTCTAGAGAGCTCATGATTGGGCCATGAATATAACATTGACTTAAGCCTCCCCCAAGCTTGAGCGATGCTTTCTCCTTTGCGAGGCCATAAATTATATATGTAATTACGATCATGATGAACAAGATGCATAGGATAGAACTTCTGGTGAAATTCCAACTTCATTCGTTTATAATTCCAAGATCCCGTATCATCATATAGCCTATACCATGTCAATGCATCTCCCTTCAAAGATAAAGGGAAGACCTTCCTTTTGACAACATCATCGGGAATACCTGCAAGCTTAAATAATCCACAAACTTCATCCACAAAGATAAGGTGTAAATCGAGATGCAATGTTCCATCTCCTGCAAAGGGATTAGCTAGCAGTTTCTCTATCATACCCGAAGGAAACTCAAAGTAAATATTTTCAGTAGGTTCAGTAGGTTGAGGAGCAACTCTTTGCTCTTCTGGTCGGGGTGAAGATACCCCGAACAAGCCCCTCAAAGGATTAGTTTCCATAGTAACAAGTGACAGAAAATATCAGCACACTATATAAATGTTTTCTTACCAAGTTCCACTCACCAAAAGCACTCCCCGGCAACGGCGCCAGAAAAGAGTCTTGATGACCCACAAGTATAGGGGGTCTATCATAGTCCTTTCAATAAGTAAGAGTGTCGAACCCAACGAGGAGCAGAAGGAAATGACAAGCGGTTTTCAGTAAGGTTTTCTCTGCAAGCACTAAAATAGTAGGTAACAGATAGTTTCGTGATAAGATAAATTGTAGCAAGTAACAAGCAATGAAAGTAAATAAGGTGCAGCAAGGTGGCCCAATCCTTCTTGTAGCAAAGGACAAGCCTGGACAATTTCTTATAATGAGAAAAGAGCTCCCGTGGACACATGGGAATTATCGTCAAGCTAGTTTTCATCACGCTCATATGATTCGCGTTCGGTACTTTGATAATTTGATATGTGGGTGGACCGGTGCTTGGGTACTAGCCTTACTTGGACAAGCATCCCACTTATGATTAACCCCTATTGCAAGCATCTGCAACTACAAAAGAAGTATTAAGGTAAACCTAACCACATCATTAGACATATGGATCCAAATCAGCCCCTTACGAAGCAACACATAAACTAGGGTTTAAGCTCCTGTCACTCTAGCAACCAATCATCTACTTATTACTTCCCAATGCCTTCCTCTAGGACCAAATAATGGTGAAGTGTCATGTAGTCGACGTTCACATAAAACCACTAGAGGAAAGACAACATACATCTCATCAAAATATCGAACGAATACCAAATTCACATGACTACTAATAGCAAGACTTCACCCATGTCCTCAGGAACAAACGTAACTACTCACAAAGCATATTCGTGTTCATAATCAGAGGAGTAATAATATGCATTAAGGATCTGAACATATGATCTTCCACCAAGTAAACCAATTAGCATCAACTATAAGGAGTAATCAACACTACTAGCAACCCACATGTACCAATTTGTGGTTTTGATACAAGATTGGATACAAGAGATGAACTAGGGTTTTGACAGGAGATGGTGCTGGTGAAGATGTTGATGGAGATTGACCCCCTCCTGATGAGAGGATCGTTGGTGATGACGATGGTGATGATTTCCCCCTCCCGGAGGGAAGTTTCCCTGGCAGAACATCTCTGCCGGAGCCCTAGATTGGTTCCGCCAAGGTTTCACCTCGTGGCGGCGGATTTCGTCCCGTAACCTTGCTTCTCATTTTTTCCAGGGTAAAAGCCTTCATATAGTAGAAGATGGGCACCGGAGGGCCACCAGGGAGCCCAGGAGACAGGGGGCGCACCGAGGAAGGGTGGGTGCGCCCCCACCCTCCTGGCCAGGGTATGGGCCCCCTCTGGTGTTTTCTTTGCTCAATAATTCTTATTAATTCCAAAACCGACTTCCATGGAGTTTCAGGATTTTTGGAGCTGTGCAGAATAGGTTTCCAATATTTGCTCCTTTTCCAGCCAGAATTCCAGCTGCCGGCATTCCCCCTCTTCATGGTAAACCTTGTAAAATAATAGAGAATAGCCATAAGTATTGAGATATAATGTGTAATAACAACCCATAATGCAATAAATATTGATATAAAAGCATGATGCAAAATGGACGTATCAGGGAACAACGTATGTTAGTATGCGGTTTGACCGATAAAGATCTTCATAGAATATGTAGGAACCAATATGAGCATCTAGGTTCCGCTATTGGTTATTAACCAGAGATGTGTCTCGGTCATGTCTACATAGTTCTCGAATCCGTAGGGTCCGCACACTTAACGTTCAATGATGATTTGTATTATGAGTTATGTGGTTTGATGATCAAAGTTTGATCAGAGTCCCGGATGAGATCACAGACATGACGAGGAGTTTCTAAATGGTGAGACATAAAGATTCATATATTGGAAGGTTACATTCGGACACCGGAATGGTTCGGGTCGTTTCGGAACCCCCCTCCCCCGGGAAGTTCATGGGCCTTAGTGGAGAAGAGAGAGGGTTGGCCAGGAGGTGGCGCCTATTGGTGTCAAAACTGGCGGATCTCGGGTAGGGGGTCCCGATCTGTGCGTCTAAGGCTAATGGTAACAAGAGGCAAGGGACATGATGTTTTACCCAGGTTCGGGCCCTCTCGATGGAGGTAAAACCCTACTTCCTGCTTGATTGATATTTGATGATATGGGTATTACAAGAGTTGATCTACCACGAGATCATAGAGGCTAAACCCTAGAAGCTGGCCTATGATGATTATGATTGTGTCTCTAAGGACCAAACCCTCCGGTTTATATAGACACCGGAGGGGGCTAGGGTTTACACAGAGTCAGTTACAAAGAAGGAGATCTAATATCCGGATCGCCAAGCTTGTGTTCCACGCAAAGGAGTGTCCCATCCGGACATGGGACGAAGTCTTGAGTCTTGTATCTTCACGGCCCATCAGTCCGGACAAAGTATATAGTCCGGATGTCCGGATACCCCCTAATCCAGGACTCCCTCAGTAGCCCCTAAACCAGGCTTCAATGACGATGAGTCTGGCGCGCAGATTGTTTTCGGCATTGCAAGGCGGGTTCCATCTCTGAATACTCCAAAGTAATGAATAGTGTCCGGATTCACATCAATGTCGTACTCCTCAGCTTGTGTGCTTTAATAATGGTCATCTCCACGTGTCGAACGAATACGAGGAGCCGGGGCATTTTTGCATTTGCCACCCCGGTCCTGCAGGCGAACCATCTATTTGAAGGGACGGGGATTCTCAGATCCAAGCTTCACCTTCTTCCCTTGAGCGAGCATCCACCAGAGCGCGCCCAGAAAAAATCATTCCAGCATGGCTGGTCGCCGCAGCTCCGCCTCTCGCCCCCGTAGCTCTAGGCTAGGTGATTGGGAAGAATATTCTGTTCCTCAAAGCCGTTTAATAGAGCTGCAGACCCAAGGGTTTCTTCCGCCAGCGTTCATGGTCCCCACGTGAGCCGGACTAGCCACCTATAATGGCGGGGAGCAAGCAGAGAGATCTCCCAATCCATCCCCAGGGGAGCGAATATGCCTCATCCCGCATCTGCTAAGAGGCGTCGGGTTTCCAATCCACCCATTCCTTCGCGGGCTCCTAGAGTTCTACGGCCTCCAGTTGCACAACTTCACCCCTGCCTCCGTGCTGCACATAGCAGGATACGTTGCCCTTTGTGAACTATTTCTGGGCTGCGAGGCTCACTTTGGGTTATGGAAGAAGTTGTTCTGCCTCGTCCCTCGCAACCAGGGGGAATCCATATGTCAAGTGGGAGGAGCCGAAGTATAGCGCGTCGCCGAGACCGGATACCTGTCCGGTACTCCCAAGAAGGCACCTGAAAACTGGCCCTCGGAGTTGTTTTATGTTGATGACATTCCCCTTCCGTATCTAGTCCGGACGGGTCTCCCTGAGTTCAGTAATGCTCCACCGAAGGCATGCCGAAGTTGGCGCCCTCAGGGCCTCCAAGAGGAGGATACTAGAGAAGCACACTTCCTGATAAGCAGGATAAAGATACTGGCCAAATCAGGGCTGACAATAGTCGAGGTTATAGCAATATGCATAATGCGGGGAGTGCAACCGCTTCAATATCGGGGGAAGCCCATGTGGCATTACAATGGGGAAGATGATGCCAGCCGCTGCGGTTGTAAAGGTCCGGACTCCGCCACTGCTCTGGCAAGGATATTGTCCGATTTGTATAAAGGAGGAGAAGAAGAATTTCTTCATATTAAACCGCGGGATGGGTTTTCTATGTACAACCCCCCCCCCAAGCTGGGTAAGTCGTCACTCTTTCCCCCGCTCCATTCATTCTGGCGTCCTTCGTCATGATTATTTATCTCGATATTTCTGAGCAGGAACTGAGGAGGGCCGTAGAAGGAGTCAACAGCCCCTCCCCACAGCCAGAGGACCCCGAAAGGGCCTTCGATCCAGGACTTGAAGAAGATCCGGATATTACTTTGGAGCTCGTCAACGGGACATTTTATCAGGCCAGCTGCGATGGCACCTCGGTGGCTATTATCGCTGACTATCCTGGACTCTACCTGCATCGCGTGTAAGCAAAGCCGAAACCTTGTCCTCTGAAGAGGACTCCTTTCTGATACCATGCCTTATGCCTAAAGTATCGTATTTGTAGAGACGATCATCAGAACGCAACGCCGAGCCCCTAGGGGCTCGTTGGCAAAGGGCGTCCGGGTCGGGCAGGCTTAAGAGGAAGGCGGTTAGGGCCGAAATGCCATTACAGAGGTATGGTAAAAACCTACTCTGTAATTATTGTGTTTGAAATGTAACAGCGTCCTTTGTGTTCTGGCAGAAAGAGGAGTTGCCGGTCTATATCCAGAGAACCTGCCGATCGTGCCTCCACCAGCCGGATTCTAGAACCGGCTTCAAGAGAGGAGGCCAATGCGGGGCCGATGCCGGATTGTCCTCCGACAAAGGATGCGGATATGCTTTCCGCCACGAATTCAGAAGTAGAGAGTGCCATGAATCATCGGCGCCGATGGGCCGTATTTCGCAATAACATCTTTTCCGAAGAGGCATTTAATGCTTTCAATTCGGGAGACGCATACATCCGAGCTGCTCAAGGCGGGCTCGCCCGAGCGACGGACTAGTATGACTAAGATATACGGGTAAGAAAATTTGATAAGCATGTATAGCAGTAGCCCCTGAGACTTGAAACGGTTGGAACAACTATGTTAAGGATCAATGTATGCACAGGTCCTTGTAGATAAGAATGCCCAGTTGTCTCAAGAGCTGGAGGAGTGCAAGACCCTGCTGAGGTCCGCGGTTGCCAAACTAGAGGAATCCCAGAAGGCCTCAGCTAGTAACATTTGTCTCAATAGAGAAATTGCATGGAAATGTACCAGTTAGTAATTGGCTTGTTTGATAAGTCTAACAGAAAATTCTGCAGACAATCCCGGAGGGAATCCGGAGATCATAAGAGAGAGCGAGTCGCATCTCCAAAGGCAGCTAAAAGCTGGCGAGCGTGTTCTTATGCAAGTTAGGCAGGAGAAGAACGATCTTCAAGATGCCAATGTCCGGCTAGGCGTCGAATTACGAGATATTCGCGCTTAGCTGGGGGACTCCGTGAAGGAGAATAGAAGGCTTCATCGCGGCATTTATGGTGAGTGCCTAGACGAACTGTAGTACAGCTCGGCGAGGAAGCATATTGAAAGAGTTTATATCTGTAGGTATGTTGACGGGCCGCCCTGAAGAGGAGATGCCCGCGTCCGTAGGTGATTTACTGCAAGACCTCTCACAGCTGCATGAGTGAGCTCGGCAGGTGATGCAGGGTATTGCCCAGGCCTTGTGGCCATCCACCTCCCTGCCAAAAGGCATGGGGGAGCTCGTGGATATGCTCCAAGGATCACAGCGGCGCTTTTGATTGTGGAAGATGTCAGCCTGCCGACAAGGTGCAAGAGAAGCCTGGGCCATGGTGAAGACGCGCTACACCAAGCTTGACCCGAACCATATGGCCTAAGTTGGACCGGCGGGGCCAGATGGGCAAGAAATTCCTGTGAGTCTGGTGTATGACCAGGTAGCGTTAGCCGCAAAGTATTCCCAACAGGATTGCAAGCTAGCTAGCCTGTTGGACGGTATAGAGGAAGAATATAGTCAGTCCAAGTGACTATGTAATTTAATGGTCATATGTAGTCCCTAGCCAGATTAAAAATCATTTGTCATGGCTGACCTTTTCGCTTCAGCCCCCGGATCCGACAGTCCGGCGTGTATAGGAATACCCGCTCAGTTATGCAGAACCGGGGTATGCGTGGTGTCAGGACCCCGACTCAATGCCACATCGATCTAGCATGTAACACCTCATATCACTTTGCGGCCTCACGCACGGTATTCCCACGGTTGTCGCCTTACCTTTGCCCGAGACCGTTTGCGCCTTTTGGCACACGTATATGACAGTGTCGCTAGCATCCATATGATAAGGAGCCCGGGCTGACATGGCTAGTCGTAAACCCAAAGTGGCACAGACTTACAGGGACAGGCATCCATGACCCAGCGTCGAACGTGTCGGTCATCAGCGAGTGAATCCAGGCTGTAGCACTGGGCTAGCAGGACTCCGGTGAACCGGGCTGTAGCGGGCTAACAGGACTCTGGTATTCATCGCGTGACATTTCCCCGAAGGGACAGACACAGGAACGAAGAAGGACACATGCCGGCCAGCCTAAGTGTTCCGGAGCAGTAGCAAGCTACCATGGCTCGATGGAAACACTAGGAGACATTTCCCGGTAAGAGAGGCTACTAAAGATAAACAACTAGATGGTCAGATCCCACACATACCAAGCATTTCAATAGCATACACACAATATGCTCGATATGTGCAAATACAACATGGCATCACAACATGACTCTACTACTCAAGTAATTTATTCAATAGGCTCCGAGGAGCGAGACATTACAAACATGGGTCTCATGACCCAACAATCAGAGCATACAAATCAAAGCACAAGCGGAAGCTATCATGTCTGAGTACAGACATCTATAAATGAAAAAGGCTGAGAAGCCTGACTATCTACCAGATCCTGCCGAGGGCACAAGATCGTAGCTGAGGTAACAAGCTAAACGTCGAAGTCCACGCGGAACTACTAGTGAGACCGAAGTCTCTCTGCAAAAACATAAAATAGGCAAACGTGAGTACAAATGTACCCAGCAAGACTTACATCAGAACTAACTACATATGCATCATTTTCAACAAGGGGATGGTGGGGTTTAACTGCAGCAAGCCAGCTTTGACTCAGTGGCTATCCTAAACTACGACTGCAAGCGACTCTTTTGAGGTGGCGCACACGAGTCCACATATTCACCATATCAATACACCACTATGGATCCGCTCCCGTCTCCCTACGAGAATGCCATCCATAGCACTCACGCTTATCTTGCGTATTTTAGAGTATCCACTTTCACTTGTCTATGAACTGATATAAGCAACCCAGAAGTCCTTCTCCGCGGACACGGCTATTCGAATAGATCATATTAACCCTGCAGGGGTGTACTTCTTCATACATGTTTCCACCACTTAGCGTCTGCACACGACATGTGCTCGGCAGACTTCAAGCGAAAGCCGACGTGGGTGTAGACCACGACCTACCTAAACACTCAAGTCTCTAGTCCAGGTTTATCGCCTATTCGGGTTCCATCCATGAGGAGATCCGGCCGGAGTTTTGCTCACAGCCCCAAACGATGTGAACAGGGTTCCCGAGATACCAAACGGGCATCCGGTACACCGTGCCACGTGCCTACCGCATCACAGCCCACCCCTACGGTCAGCGCTGTCCACGGCCTCCAGCAAGCTACAAACACCAGAAACTACTTGCAACTCCTGGACAGAGGACTAGGGTGAATAAGAAGTCGAGCGGGGTCATATTTCAGGGCCCAATGTATGGTAGTAGCTGAATCATGGATCACAAACACAGAACTCAGTTCCTGAGGACGGCTTCAATGAGACAACCCACCATGTACTCCTACATGGCCTCTCACCGCTACCTTTACCAAATCGTGTTCACACACTTAGCTCACACACAGTAGGACATGTTCACACGCCTCTGATTCATCCCCGATGAATCAGACCTGACACAACTCTAAGCAGTAGCAGGCATGACAATAAGCATGAATGAGTAGGCACAACAGGGCTCAAACAACTCCTACTCATGCTAGTGGGTTTCATCTATTTACTGTGGCAATGACAGGTCATGCAAAGGATAAAGGGGGTTCAGCTACCGTAGCAAGTAACAGATGAATCGGTGTTGTCCTAATGCAGTAAAAGAGAGCAGGAGCGAGAGAGTAGGATTGTATCAGAATGAACAAGGGGGTTTTGCTTGCCTGGCACTTCTGAAGATAGCATTGAGTCTTCATCAGTGTCAACGATCACATCATCGGTATCACGTCTATCGAGAGGGGACAGTTACCGGCAAATAAAGAGGAACACAATCAATGCAATGCAACAAATATGATGCATGATAATGGCATGGCAATATGCTGTTGATTGAGCTAATGCAACTAAAACCAGAGTGGTTTGATCTTATTTCAATCGAAGATTCAAATATAAGCCTAAGCTATGAACTCATATAAGTGCATTATCATGTTTCATCTAAACAGCAAGGTTAGGTTGCTCTAACATGCATGAAACCAGTACAGATGGATAGGTTGGATTTTTCTGATCATTTTTCATATATAATTTGTTTGATTTGGAGCTACGGTTGATTTTCTATGAATTTTAGAAGTTTATACAATTTTCTGGATTTTCTGATTTATTTTAAATCCAGAAAATCATTTAATGCGTCAGCATGACATCACCTTGACGTCATCAGGTCAACGGGGCAGATTCAGGTCAAACCTGACCAGTGGGGTCCACTGGTCAGTGGCACAACTAATTAACCAAGTTAATTAGCATTAAGTTAATTCTAACTAAACTGTATGTGGGGCCGGGGCCCACTGGTCAGCGACTAATCAGCTAACTAACCTAGGTTAATTAGTGTTAAACTAATACTAACTAAAATGTCAGGGGGGGTGGCCCACACGTCAGTGACACACGGGGAAGGTCAAACCTGGGTCAACTCGCCGGAGTTGACCCGCGACTCGTCGCCGGCGGAGCCAGAGACGGCGGAGGGGTGTGGGTTTCCTCCTCCGGTGACCAAATGGCCGGCGGAGAGCGTCTACGTGACGCGGGCGCTCGTCCGCGTCGAGTAGTGGCAGCGGCTGGGCCTAAGATGGCCGGAGTCGTCACCGGCGTCGAGCGTGGCGGTCGCCGGAGCTCGGGCGAGCTCGGGGTTGACGCTACGGTGGCCGGGGAGGCTCGTGCGGGGCACCTACGTGTTCCAGGCAGCGCGGGGAGGAAGCTGAGCACGACAGCCGGGCCACTAGGTGGCCGGAGGCATGTCGGCGGCGATCACAGACGGCGGCGGGTTTCGGTCATCAAGGGGGCGACGGCTACGGCAACCAAACAAAGAAGGAAAGAGGGGGAAACGGTGGCGGAGCTCACAGGGGTTGCGACGGTGGCCTCGGGGAGCTCGGGGAGGCGTCGGAGGCGGCGAATCGACAGCGGTGAGCTTCGGTGGCCGGCGACGGAACGGCGATGGTGGCGGCATTGCAGGGCTTCCGAAGGGCCGTGGGTCGGTGGAGAGGGAAGAGGGGGTCGAGGCGGAGCCTCTGGGCTAGTCGGGGGAGCGAGGGAGGCCCGGTGGCCGTGGTTATGGCGAGCGGCGGCGACGGGCTCCGCTCGGTGAGGAGAACAGAGGAGGGGGGGGAGAGGGTTCCGGGGAGAGGATGAGGACGCAGGAGAGAGGGAGAAGGGAGAGGGGTCGGGGACGTCTCCGTGGCGTCGCGAGGAAGTCGGGGAGGCTGCCACGGCGAAGCAGGAGGTGGAGGCCTCCGCGTGCGCGTGTGCGTCGACACGCCTCTACCTACTGGCAGAGGTTGAAGACGGTGGGGAGCTGGGCTGGGCCTCAGCGGCATTGCTGGGCCAGGTGGGGGCGCTAGTTGGGCTGCGGGTAAGTGGCCTAGGTAGTTCCTTCTCTCCCTTTTTTTTAATTTTTCTGTTCTGTTTGTTTTATTAATTTATTTTGCCACTGTTTTGAATTTTAAAAAATAATTCAAACAATGCCAAAAACTCCTCTGAATATTTTATATTGCTAGATGGACTTTTCCAAAAGCTTATAAAATATTTCAGGGGTATTTAAATTATATTCTAATTATATGAATATAATTCAAATTCAAATAGCTAATGAATTAAATCCAAAGTCCCAAAAATAATTCCTTAAAAATGTTCAATATTTTGGTTGGGACCAGAACCCTTACCAAAAATTATCAAACATTTAAGAAGAGCATTTTGGAGCAATGAATGAGATTTCTAGGGTTTTTGCCCCTCTTTTATTTAAGTTTTTGAGGCTTCCAAAATTCCCTCAGTTCAAATTTTCAGAATTTAAACATGATGCACACATGAGCTAGCCTAGAGCACTACCAGCAGCTAGGGATGTGACAACTCACCCCCACTAAACAAGAATCTCGTCTCGAGATTCAAGCGTAGGGTAAGATGAAGGGGAAACGCAAACTAGTATAATCTTCACGATCCAGGTTGCACTTCAAATGAACGTTGTTTCGATAACCATCTTTGTCTTGTCGTCTTGTTCTGAGAACTCCAATTGACATGACAATGAGAGGAAAGGGAAACTCTAGCAGGATCGATCTTCTAGAAGACCGAACAACTCACGGAATGAGACATAGAGCCATCTCTCGGGTTGAGACACGAGATACACATCAAGAGGGGTGGAAAGAAACGGATGACGAAGGTTCACTAGGTGGACAACAATTTCACGCTTAAGAAGGTGGTAAACGATTGCCCACGTAGCGAGGAGTTGAGTTGCCATGATACCACGACGAAACATCCTGGAGGAGGGTGATTCGTAGATTATTGCCTTAAGTGGCAAAAAGAATTACCTTTGATTCAAAGATCATTGAAACTCTTTATACCAGCCTAAGGCAATCACAAGCGATCATTTGGAGGGGGTCGGTAGAATGGCATACTCGGACTTGGATGATGTGGATTACCTTGTTGAAGACAACGTAATGGATGAATTTGCTTAGCACCGGAAATGGAAGAGACCCATGGTAGAATGGCACATTGGCGGTGCAAGCTGGGAACAAAATGCAAATGCTGGGAATGATTCTAGTAACTGGGGAGAGGCTCAACAATAGAGAGTGAATTCACTGTTTGAAAAGGTCATAGCATTGCCGAGGGAACTGAGAGCAAACCCAGTTAGTGCCGATGATAACACGTAGCGCTTGGGTGTGCTCTCAAGAACTTGAGCATTTCCACATTCATCAAGGTTTTACCAATATCCGTGTCAAGGATCCTGGCAACACAACCTACTACCATGATGAATGGTGATGGAGGATGCAGATGCAAAGGAAGATAACACCTTCTCAAATTTTACCCTTGGCGGGGCCAAGGAAATAAAATCTGGATGATCGACCGAGAGACATTTAGCACTCCGCTTCTAGTGTTCTCCTTGATGTGCTAGCGTAACCCATTCATAGATATGGTTTGATAACTAGAACATCAAGTAAAAGGTCGGACTTTGGGAGCAATAGAATCCATAAGGAACAGTTACGGAGGTAAATCCTATGAAATCCTTATGGGAAGGTGGCCAACTTCTTCAATCAAGATACTACAATAATAGGTCTTTCGGCTGGGTGTGTTGGCCACGACATCCACCTTACCGGTTATCGAGGGACCAATATTATAGTTCTTGGGAAATGTTCCAACCATCATATCTGCCTGAGATTCAGATCTGGTTGGTGTCAGGATATTCCAGACTCATCGAGTCTAGGAAGAAAAATGAAAGTTTGCAACACAAATCGACGAGATGACGTTGCGGGATTCTCGGGAGATGAACTACGATAGCAAGCTCCAAAACACGAGTTGGTTCTGCTACAAACACGTGAACACGTTGTCCTAGACAAACATTATCACATGGTAGTCTTACAACAAAACACTACCGAGTTCAGGTGGGGAACCATAATCGAGGATATTGAAGTCCTTGCATAAGGCATGCTCTTAAGAAGAAACTTCTTCTCCTTGAACAAATCAATCAGTGGCTTGGTGTGCTAGGATATACATATGGAATGAAGATGATCAGTCTAACAGACCACATAATTCTTCGCACGTGCATGACCGACTTGGGAAGATTCCAAAGGAGCAAAAACAAACTTTCTCGAATTCACGACGGCAACTTACATCAAAATGCACGTGAATCAAAGGAAGTCACTCCTTTCATCAAACAAGTACTTCATGAGCTAGCATGAAGAAAATGCTTTCAAAAGTTTCCAACACTAACTTAATGTTCAACAACATCATGGAGGAGATAAGAATGTTGTCAATGGGCTCAACAACAACTCATCGGAACTTCCATATCACTGGACTTCCACCATCGTGTGAACACGGTGATAGCATTGGTCAGAACCAAAAGATATAATGGTGTATGCTCGAGGGATCAACCACGAGTGAGACAACATTACGAGCATCGTTGGCTCTGACTTGATTTGAGGATAGCCCACACCCAAATCAAAGGATTGATAAGACAATAGGTCCAGCAACTGATCATAGGGACCAATCGATGAAGATATCATCTTTCTTCAACACACACACACCAGGATATCCCTTTGGAACGAACTAAGTCGGGCAAGCTTTTATCTTCCAACTCTCCAAGTTGTTGTCTAGCTTAACCAACTAGCTCAGGGATATCTAACACCGATTCCTGGAGAGAAGGTGGTTCACAAGAAACCAACTTGATCACGAGCTCAACATAACAGTCAGGGGACAACCTGGTAATACTTCCGAGAAGATATTCGGAAAATCACGAACCACCGATATGTTACTAAGATCGAGAACAATCTTGCTTTTCAGGGCAAGATGATATGATCAAATGAGTGAGGACTTGACACAGTCCTAACTCATTGACCGAAAGGTGCACCGAAATAAGAACTAGATAGCACGATCAGTCTTAGGGTGACGATTCAATAATCAATATGCTGAGAATGAGGTTATCGTCCATTTAACTACCAAGCAACAAGGTTGCTAGGAGTATTTATTTCACACATCACAATTCATTTGTCGGTATTCCGGTTGCATCAACACGGAACCGAGGAATGAAAAAGGATGGCGAGAAGTATCACTATGTCAAGAATTCACAAAAGGTGGTGCAATTCTCATGAAATTCCTGTCATAAAGAAGGTAATACTTCAGGGTAGAGCAGACCAGAAGCTGGATTGTAACTTGATCTGCGGAACACAACTACTTTGACCCAATCCTAAATATGGATGAGGTACTGGAGTTTGTTTCTCCTAGTCATTCAGGACGGAATGGCTTGACGGGCCACAAGAGTAATAGGCATCGACAAACGAACGCACGCATACTCTTGACTATCAATTGATAGACGAAGGTCAGTAGACAACTAAAGAGGGACAACTCAAAGGAACATATAACTTTCTGAGTTGTGGATGCATAAATTAGTATGTCGAACCGAGTTCAACATAATTCTTCCGGATAACCCATGCAGAAAGGTAGAACTGGCAGAGTCACGATTTATGAATGGAGAACTCCTCAAGAGTACTCTAATTGTGATCTTTTGATCCAATAAACATCTGCCATAAGCGGTTCATAGTATTTGGAAGAAGGAAATACCACGGACCTCGAGGACTATCGCAAAGTTACTAATATCCTAAAGGAACTAGCAAACACTATCAACATGAGGTAAGTAGAGTGAATCTCGGGTTCAAAGCCCAAGGAGTAGAATACCTACTACTAAGTCGCATCACTGGATGCTTTCGAGAATAAAAGCCAGAATCATCACACTGGGATCACAAAACATTGCTAGATTACTAGGTGACTCCCTAAACACCTAGGGCCATAATAGTAACTCCAACATAATGTCAAGGCAATAGAATACCTCAACTCAACAATTAGTGTGATTGAGCTGGCATAAAGGAGCATCGAAACCAGAGGAAAAGGATTTTGCAAATGCATCAGACTATTTAGAAACCTGGAATGACTCGGACAGCATAACGGCTGTAAATGCTCAGAAAAGATTTGAGACATTCACAAAAATGGTGGCATAACCACTCAGAAGCACAATATCAAGGTCTCGAGATCAACAATTAACATACAGAAGTAGTAGGAACTGAACTGAGACTTAAATCCAACAATCTTATAAGTCTACGGATTAGTATCACCTGATCCTGATAGAAGAAGAGATAGCCTAGTTCTTAATCCCCGTAGGAAAGAAGATGATGTCTCAGATCAGAAGGCCATGAGGTATAAGGAGTAAAAAGAGCCTTACGTTCCATCCCACAATCAATTCCCTTATATAACTAAAGAATATCTAGACTCAACTTCGACCAGTTTGGCTTGGTAATCCTACAGGCAGTCAAGCTCTGATACCAACGCTGTCAGGACCCCGACTCAATGCCACATCGATCTAGCATGTAACACCTCATATCACTTTGCGGCCTCACGCACGGTATTCCCACGGGTGTCGCCTTACCTTTGCCCGGGACCGTTTGCGCCTTTTGACACACGTATATGACAGTGTCGCTAGCATCCATATGATAAGGAGCCCGGGCTGACATGGCTAGTCGTAAACCCAAAGTGGCACAGACTTACAGGGACAGGCATCCATGACCCAGCGTCGAACGTGTCGGTCATCAGCGAGTGAATCCAGGCTGTAGCACTGGGCTAGCAGGACTCCGGTGAAGCAGGCTGTAGCGGGCTAACAGGACTCTAGTATTCATCGCGTGACATTTCCCCGAAGGGACAGACACAGGAACGAAGAAGGACATATGCCGGCCAGCCTAAGTGTTCCGGAGCAGTAGCAAGCTACCATGGCTCGGTGGAAACACTAGGAGACATTTCCCGGTAAGAGAGGCTACTAAAGATAAACAACTAGATGGTCAGATCCCACACATACCAAGCATTTCAATAGCATACACACAATATGCTCGATATGTGCAAATACAACATGGCATCACAACATGACTCTACTACTCAAGTAATTTATTCAATAGGCTCCGAGGAGCGAGACATTACAAACATGGGTCTCATGACCCAACAATCAGAGCATACAAATCAAAGCACAAGCGAAAGCTATCATGTCTGAGTACAGACATCTATAAATGAAAAAGGCTGAGAAGCCTGACTATCTACCAGATCCTGCCGAGGGCACAAGATCGTAGCTGAGGTAACAAGATAAACGTCGAAGTCCACGCGGAACTACTAGTGAGACCGAAGTCTCTCTGCAAAAACATAAAATAGGCAAACGTGAGTACAAATGTACCCAGCAAGACTTACATCAGAACTAACTACATATGCATCATTTTCAACAAGGGGATGGTGGGGTTTAACTGCAGCAAGCCAGCTTTGACTCGGTGGCTATCCTAAACTACGACTGCAAGCGACTCTTTTGAGGTGGCGCACACGAGTCCACATATTCACCATATCAATACACCACTATGGATCCGCTCCCGTCTCCCTACGAGAACGCCATCCATAGCACTCACGCTTATCTTGCGTATTTTAGAGTATCCACTTTCACTTGTCTATGAACTGATATAAGCAACCCAGAAGTCCTTTTCCGCGGACACGGCTATTCGAATAGATCATATTAACCTGCAGGGGTGTACTTCTTCATACATGTTTCCACCACTTAGCGTCTGCACACGACATGTGCTCGGCAGACTTCAAGCGAAAGCCGACGTGGGTGTAGACCACGACCTACCTAAACACTCAAGTCTCTAGTCCAGGTTTATCGCCTATTCGGGTTCCATCCATGAGGAGATCCGGCCGGAGTTTCGCTCACAACCCCAAACGATGTGAACAGGGTTCCCGAGATACCAAACGGGCATCCGGTACACCGTGCCACGTGCCTACCGCATCACAGCCCACCCCTATGGTCAGCGCTGTCCACGGCCTCCAGCAAGCTACAAACACCAGAAACTACTTGCAACTCCTGGACAGAGGACTAGGGTGAATAAGAAGTCGAGCGGGGTCATATTTCAGGGCCCAATGTATGGTAGTAGCTGAATCATGGATCACAAACACAGAACTCAGTTCCTGAGGACGGCTTCAATGAGACAACCCACCATGTACTCCTACATGGCCTCTCACCGCTACCTTTACCAAATCGTGTTCACACACTTAGCTCACACACAGTAGGACATGTTCACACGCCTCTGATTCATCCCCGATGAATCAGACCTGACACAACTCTAAGCAGTAGCAGGCATGACAATAAGCATGAATGAGTAGGCACAACAGGGCTCAAACAACTCCTACTCATGCTAGTGGGTTTCATCTATTTACTATGGCAATGACAGGTCATGCAAACGATAAAGGGGGTTCAGCTACCGCAGCAAGTAACAGATGAATCGGTGTTGTCCTAATGCAGTAAAAGAGAGCAGGAGCGAGAGAGTAGGATTGTATCGGAATGAACAAGGGGGTTTTGCTTGCCTGGCACTTCTGAAGATAGCATTGAGTCTTCATCAGTGTCAACGATCACATCATCGGTATCACGTCTATCGAGAGGGGACAGTTACCGGGAAAATAAAGAGGAACACAATCAATGCAATGCAACAAATATGATGCATGATAATGGCATGGCAATATGCTGTTGATTGAGCTAATGCAACTAAAACCAGAGTGGTTTGATCTTATTTGAATCAAAGATTCAAATATAAGCCTAAGCTATGAACTCATATAAGTGCATTATCATGTTTCATCTAAACAGCAAGGTTAGGTTGCTCTAACATGCATGAAACCAGTACAGATGGATAGGTTGGATTTTTCTGATCATTTTTCATATATAATTTGTTTGATTTGGAGCTACGGTTGATTTTCTATGAATTTTAGAAGTTTATACAATTTTCTGGATTTTCTGATTTATTTTAAATCCAGAAAATCATTTAATGCGTCAGCATGACATCACCTTGACGTCATCAGGTCAACGGGGCAGATTCAGGTCAAACCTGACCAGTGGGGTCCACTGGTCAGTGACACAACTAATTAACCAAGTTAATTAGCATTAAGTTAATTCTAACTAAACTGTTTGTGGGGCCGGGGCCCACTGGTCAGCGGCTAATCAGCTAACTAACCTAGGTTAATTAGTGTTAAACTAATACTAACTAAAATGTCAGGGGGGGTGGCCCACACGTCAGTGACACACGGGGAAGGTCAAACTTGGGTCAACTCGCCGGAGTTGACCCGCGACTCGTCGCCGGCGGAGCCAGAGACGGCGGAGGGGTGCGGGTTTCCTCCTCCGGCGACCAAATGGCCGGCGGAGAGCGTCTACGTGACGCGGGCGCTCGTCCGCGTCGAGTAGTGGCAGCGGCTGGGCCTAAGATGGCCGGAGTCGTCACCGGCGTCGAGCGTGGCGGTCGCCGGAGCTCGGGTGAGCTCGGGGTTGACGCTACGGTGGCTGGGGAGGCTCGTGCGGGGCACCTACGTGTTCCAGGCAGCGCGGGGAGGAAGCTGAGCACGACAGCCGGGCCACTAGGTGGCCGGAGGCACGTCGGCGGCGATCACAGACGGCGGCGGGTTTCGGTCATCAAGGGGGCGACGGCTACGGCAACCAAACAAAGAAGGAAAGAGGGGGAAACGGTGGCGGAGCTCACAGGGGTTGCGACGGTGGCCTCGGGGAGCTCGGGGAGGCGTCGGAGGCGGCGAATCGACAGCGGTGAGCTTCGGTGGCCGGCGACGGAACGGCGATGGTGGCGGCGTTGCAGGGCTTCCGGAGGGCCGTGGGTCGGTGGAGAGGGAAGAGGGGGTCGAGGCGGAGCCTCTGGGCTAGTCGGGGAAGCGAGGGAGGCCCGGTGGCCGTGGTTATGGCGAGCGGCGTCGGC
>NC_041387.1:635222609-635236891 GCF_002162155.2 Triticum dicoccoides
AGCGAGGGAGGCCCGGTGGCCGTGGTTATGGCGAGCGGCGGCGACGGGCTCCGCTTGGTGAGGAGAACAGAGGAGGGGGGGAGAGGGTTCCGGGGAGAGGATGAGGACGCGGGAGAGAGGGAGAAGGGAGAGGGGTCGGGGACGTCTCCGTGGCGTCGCGAGGAAGTCGGGGAGGCTGCCACGGCGAAGCAGGAGGTGGAGGCCTCCGCGTGCGCGCGTGCGTCGACACGCCTCTGCCTACTAGCAGAGGTTGAAGACGGTGGGGAGCTGGGCTGGGCCTCAGCCGCATTGCTGGGCCAGGTGGGGGCGCTAGTTGGGCTGCGGGTAAGTGGCCTAGGTAGTTCCTTCTCTCCCTTTTTTTAATTTTTCTGTTCTGTTTGTTTTATTAATTTATTTTGCCACTGTTTTGAATTTTAAAAAATAATTCAAACAATGCCAAAAACTCCTCTGAATATTTTATATTGCTAGATGGACTTTTCCAAAAGCTTATAAAATATTTCAGGGGTATTTAAATTATATTCTAATTATATGAATATAATTCAAATTCAAATAGCTAATGAATTAAATCCAAAGTCCCAAAAATAATTCCTTAAAAATGTTCAATATTTTGGTTGGGACCAGAACCCTTACCAAAAATTATCAAACATTTAAGAAGAGCATTTTGGAGCAATGAATGAGATTTCTAGGGTTTTTGCCCCTCTTTTATTTAAGTTTTTGAGGCTTCCAAAATTCCCTCAGTTCAAATTTTCAGAATTTAAACATGATGCACACATGAGCTAGCCTAGAGCACTACCAGCAGCGAGGGATGTGACACGTGGAAACCAGGCGTAGGGGTCATAAGTGCTTGAACAGACAAGTACCCAACTAGTTATGTTATATTACATGGATAGTAAGAAACATCTTCCAGGGAGAATAGTTCCGTTAGGGGTTCCTTTCCCTGGGTACACATGCATTGATGTACATGTCCGGACTGCGAACAGAGACGCAGGATGATAACACTTCTGGGGATTCACATTGTAATAAACCAAAAAAACATCTTTTGTTCACCGACCGAATATTCCCTTAAGAATGCTAGCTTTTGGCTTCACCCAGTCTGAGGTACACATCCGGCTGAACCGGCAGTAACAATCGCAGAGGTGCTCCCCTTATGCCCTAGCCGAATTAACGGGAGCGTAGGGCATAAACACAAGAGCCAGGCAACCCAACATGGCCACATCTTAAGTCATATCGATGCATATAATGGTGAAGAAAAGGCACATATGGAAAAAGAACGCATATGTGATAGGCAATAAGCCATGAAAGTAATTATATTTAGCTTCCGTATAGGAAGCCCCCAGGTATGATTTACACACATAGTGCGGCCGGAGTGGTCCGAGCATCCGCACTGTATTGAGTACTTTGTGTGAAGAAGGAAAAAGGGCGAGAAAGGAAAGAAGGGGAGGAACATAATTAAAAGGGCGGGGTTAAGGAGACGGACACTGAGTTCGGCGCTAGGCGTAGAATCTCTGGAGTTTGGCCGCGTTCCATGGGTTCGGTTCGAGTCTGTTATCGGATGCATTGCGCAGGCGGTACGCTCCTCCGGTGAGAACTTTATCAATAATGAAGGGACATTCCCACTTAGGTTTGAGATTGTCCTTCTTCTTCTCTGGTAGGCATAGAACAAGTTCTCCAATATTATAAGTTTTGGCCCGCACTTCTCTGCTTTGGTACTGTCTAGCCTGCTGCTGATAGAATGCGGAACGGGCTTTTGCGACGTCGCGCTCCTCCTCCAGGGCATCTAAGTTGTCCTGCCGATCTAACTCGGCTTCCTTCTCTTTGTACATGCGCACGCGAGGTGAGTCATGGATTATGTCGCAGGGTAGTACTGCTTCTGCACCGTTCACCATAAAAAATGGTGTGTATCCGGTGGTGCGATTCGGCGTGGTACGCAGCCCCCAGAGTACGGAGTCGAGCTCCTCGACCCAGTGCATGTCCGATTTTGTCAAGGACCTCACTAGCTAGTATAGGTTTGATGCCGCTCATGATGAGACCGTTTGCACGTTTGACCTGGCCGTTTGTTTGGGGATGGTAGACGGAGGCGTAATCAAGCTTAATGCCCATGTTGTCGCACCAAGTTTTCACTTCATCGGCTGTGAAGTTTGAGCCATTGTCAGTGATGATGCTGTGGGGGACGCCATAACGGTGTACAACCCCGGATATGAAGTCTATCACTGGTCTGAATTCAGCCGTTTTAACTAGTTTGGCCTCTATCCATTTGGTGAACTTGTCCACCATGACCAATAGGTATTTTTTCTTATGGCTTCCCCCTTTAAGAGGTCCGACCATATCCAGTCCCCAGACCACGAAGGGCCATGTAATGGGGATTGTTTGGAGAGTGGTAGGGGGCATATGACTCTGATTGGCAAAGAGTTGGCAACCGACACAGTGTTGGACAAGGTCCTGTGTGTCTACTTGGGCTGTCGTGCAATAAAAACCTATACGGAAGGCCTTGCTGACAAGCGCCCGAGCCGTAGCATGGTGTCTGCCGAGTCTGGCATGGATTTCAGCCAAGAGCTGTCGCCCTTCCTCTTCGGAGATGCATCTTTGGAGCACTCTGGTCGTGCTTTTCTTATAGAGTTCTCCCTCATGGACTTTGTAGGCCTTGGAATGCCGCACAATACATCGTGCTTCATTTTGGTCCTCGGGGAGCTCCTGCCTATTTAGGTAGGCCAGGAAAGGCTCAGTCCACGAGGCAATTACAGCCATGATTTCGTGGGCCGAAGGTGTTATTTTGGTGGCGGAGCCTCCGATTACGTCCGATGGTTCGGAATCTGGGACTGTGTTCGGATCCGGTCTAGCATTGTCGGACTCCCCTTCCCATACCACGGATGGCTTGAACAGCCTTTCCAGGAATATGTTAGGTGGGACAGGGTCGTGCTTAGCACCGATGCGGGCGAGGATATCCGCCGCTTGATTGTTTTCTCGAGCCACATGGTGGAATTCGAGCCCTCGAACCGGGCTGACATTTTGAGGACGTTATTACGGTAGGCTGCCATTTTAGGATCCTTGGCATCAAAGTCTCCGTTTATTGGTGATATTGCGAGGTTTGAATCCCTGTGCACTTCCAGGCGTTGAATGCCCATAGAGACTGCCATCCGAAGACCATGCAACAGAGCCTCGTATTCGGCTGCCTTGTTGGAGTCTGTGTATAATATTTGGAGTACGTACTGGACCGTGTCTCCGGTGGGGAAAGTCAGGACTACACCTGCCCCCAATCCGGCCAGCATTTTAGAGCCATCGAAGTGCATGATCCAATTAGAGTACGCGCCCTACTCTTTAGGGAGTTCGGCTTCTGTCCACTCGGCGACGAAGTCAGCCAATACTTGCGATTTAATGGCCCGCCGTGGTTTGTATGTTATGTCGAATGGGAGGAGCTCAATGGCACATAGCAATCCGTCCCGTAGCATCGCGGTTGTTTATTATATCGTTGAGTGGTACTTCGGAGGCCACCGTAATCAAACACTCTTGGAAGTAGTGTCGTAGCTTCCGGGATGCCATGAAGACCGTGTATGCTATCTTTTGATAGTGTGGGTATCAGGATTTGCATGGGGTGAGGACCGTAGATACGTAATATACCGGCTTTTGGAGCGGGAATTTGTATCCGTCGGCTTCTCGTTCGACGACGAGCACTGCGCTTACAACTTGATGTGTTGCAGCTATGTACGATAGCATAGGTTCGCCAATATTTGGCGCTGTCAGGACTGGATTACTGGCCAATAAGGTCTTTATTTGATCCAGTCCGGCCGCGGCTGCATCTGTCCACACGAAGTGTTCGGTGCGTCGAAGAAGGCGGTAAAGAGGTAATGCCTTTTCTCCTAATCGGGAGATAAAGCGGCTTAAGGCACCCACGCATCCATCTAGTTTCTGGATATGCTTGAGGTCTATTGGGATAGCCAACTTTGACAGAGCTCGGATTTTGGCCGGGTTTGTTTCAATTCCTCTATTGGAAACAATGAAGCCGAGCAACTTTCCGGAGGGTACGCCGAAAACACACTTTTCTGGGTTTAGCTTGATGTCGTATGTTCGGAGGTTATCGAACGTAAGCCTCAAGTCATCTATTAGGGTTTCGACGTGTCTTGTTTTTATGACCACGTCGTCCACATATGCCTCCACTGTTTTGCCGATTTTCTTTTCCAGGCATGTTTGAATCATGCATTGATAGGTTGCGTCGGCATTTTTAAGCCCGAAAGGCATAGTGTTGAAGCAGAAAGGACCATATGGCGTTATGAAGGCCGTTGCAGCTTGATCGAACTCTGCCATCTTTATTTGATGGTATCCGGAGTATGCGTCGAGGAAACATAGTGAGTCGTGTCCTGAAGTGGCGTCGATGATTTGGTCGATGCGAGGGAGGGGGGAGGGATCCTTGGGGCAAGCCTTGTTGAGGTCTTTGAAATCGACGCATAGGCGCTAGGATTTGTCCTTCTTCGGTACCATTACGAGATTTGCCAGCCAATCCGGATGCTTGATGTCTCTGATGAATCCGGCCTCAAGTAGCTTGGCTAGCTCTTCTCCCATGGCTTGCCGTTTAGGCTCTGAAAAGCGCCGAAGAGTCTGTTTGACTGGCTTGTATCCTTTCAGTATATTGAGGTTGTGTTCGGCCAGTCTGCGTGGGATGCCTGGCATTTCCGAAGGATGCCAGGCGAAAATGTCCCAATTCTCGTGTAGGAAGTCTCGTAGTGCGGCGTCCATTGTAGGGCTCAACTGTGTCCCGATGGACGCTGTCTTCGTGGGGTCCTTTGGGTGGACCTGGAATTTGACTATCTCGTCTGCAGGTTTAAATGAGATGGACTTAGGTCATTTGTCGAGTATCACGTCGTCCCTGTCCACTATGGTGCGCAGTGTTGTTAATTCTTCGGCTGCTAGGGCTTCGGATAATGCTTCCAGGGCTAGTGCTGTGGTTTTATTTTCGGCGCGGAGTGCGACGTCCGGATCACTAGCTAGAGTGATGATTCCATTGGGCCCGGGCATCTTGAGCTTCATGTACCCGTAATGGGGTATAGCTTGAAAGCTTGTGAATGCGTCCCGCCCTAAAAGGGCGTGGTATCCGCTGCTATAAGGGGCCACTTGGAATGTGATTTCTTCGGACCTGTAATTCTCTGGAGTGCTGAATACCACATCGAGTGTGATTTTTCCCGCACACCGTGCCTCCCGACTAGGGATGATTCCCATGAAGGTTGTGCCGCTTTGCTCAATGCGGCATTTATCAATTTCCATCTTGTTGAGTGTTTCTTCGTAGATCAAGTTTAATCCGCTTGCGCCGTCCATGAGTACTTTAGTGAGCCGAAAGCCATCCACGATTGGGCTAAGGACCAAAGCGGCTGGTGCCCGGACTGTCTGGAATTGAGGTTCGTCACTGGCACTGAAGGTTATAGCAGTGTCGTTCCACGGATTTATTTTTGCCACGTGGCAGATTTCAGCGAAATTTTGATGAGCTCACTTGCGCCTATTATTTGAGGCGAAAGTCTCAAAGACTATCAGTACCGTATTGTTTTCTTTGGCGGGGTGTTGCTCTGCTTTGTGGCTTACCAGAAGATCTTCGCCGCTTTTTGCCACCTGTCGAAGTATCCAACATGCTCTAAGGCTATGTGTTGGCGTAGTATCCGACGTGCTGTGAATTTTGCATGGCCCATTGAGCCATTCTTCCAATATGGTTCCATGCCTTGGAGTGGGCTTTGGTTTTTTAGGAATTGGATCGAGTAACTTACGAGAGTTTGCCCTTTCAGTTCGGACAAAGGATTTAGTGAGAGCCGGATTATCCCAGAAGTTTGTTTGGGTTGTCCAGGTGCTCTCCATCGCACAATACTTCTGTACTATGGCTACTAAGTCGTCAAAGTGTACTATGTCACGGCGACTTATAGCATTAAGGATCCCTTTGTTCGTGCAATTTTTGCAAAAAAGTGAGATTGCATCTTCCTCATGACAGTCCTTAACCCTGTTTAGCACAAGGAGGAATCTGGCCTAGTAGCGATGTACTGTCTCTTGGAGCCCTTGTATGATATGGGAGAGAAGGTTTAAGTCTAGGTGGGTGGGTGTAGGTGAATCTGGATTTTGATCCGATCTAACGCCTAGGGACAGAGGAGCTTCCGGGCTTGACAGCTCGGGATCCAGGGTGCTGATCGATTTTTCCGGCCCGTTACCCGATTCTAAGTCCGGGTCTTGGTCATGTCTTCCCGCGAGCGGGTATCCGGCTCAGAGAGCTCGGTGATCCGGACATAATTTGTCCTCAAAGTAGAGGGATAATCCATGTGTGGCTCTTCCACTATCGCTATCTCGTCGGTGACCGGTGGGGTTTTAATATCCCTCTGGCCGGGTTTAAGCCCGATCCGATCATAGTCTGTAGCGACTCCCAAAGCGGCGATGCGATCCAAGAGCTCATTGAGGGAGGAGAGCTCTATTGGATTCATCTGTCCTGCGAGTTCCGAATTGATGTGGAGGTTGTTTTTGATGACCTGAGAGGTCATCGGGCGCAGAAGCCGGTCGGGCGGCCATGACGAAGCCGCCTAGTCGGAGAGTTTGGCCTACCGCCAGCACTCCCCCAGAGGTGATGTTGTCCTTGACAACGAGACGGGCCATCGAGCCTTGCAGTAACGACACAGAGGAACTCTCAATGAAAGCACCAATGTCGGTGTCAAAACCGGCAGATGTCGGGTAGGGGGTCCCGATCTGTGCGTCTAAGGCTAACTGTAACAGGACGCAAGGGACATGATGTTTTACCCAGGTTCGGGCCCTCTCGATGGAGGTAAAACCCTACTTCCTGCTTGATTGATATTTGGTGATATGGATATTACAAGAGTTGATCTACCACGAGATCGTAGAGGCTAAACCCTAAAAGCTAGCCTATGATGATTATGATTGTGTCTATAAGGACCAAACCCTCCGGTTTATATAGACACCGGAGGGGGCTAGGGTTTACACAGAGTCGGTTACAAAGAAGGAGATCTAATATCTGGATCGCCAAGCTTGTCTTCCATGCAAAGGAGAGTCCCATCCGGACACGGGACGAAATCTTGAGTCTTGTATCTTCACGGTCCATCAGTCCGGACAAAGTATATAGTCCGGATGTTCGGATACCCCCTAATCCAGGACTCCCTCGGCGCCCCCCCCTTTCCAATCCGAATTGGACAAGGGGAGGGGGCGGCGCCCCCCTCCTTCCTTCTCTCCTCCTCCTCCTTCCATCCTTCTCCTAGTGGGAATAGGAAAGGGGGGGGGGGGGCGAATCCTACTTGGACCAGGAGTCCAAGTAGGACTCCCCCCATGGCGTTCCCCCCTTGGGCCGGCCACCTCTCCTCCACCCTTTATATACGTGGGAGGGGGGCACCCCAAAGGCACACCAACTCTTCTCTTAGCAGTGTGCGGTGCCCCCCTCCACAGTTACACACCTCGGTCATATCGTCGTAGTGCTTAGGCGAAGCCCTGCGCCGGTAACTTCATCATCACCGTTGCCACGCCGTCGTGCTGACGGAACTCTCCATCGGCCTCAACTGGATCAAGAGCTCGAGGGACGCCATCGAGCTGAACGTGTGCTGAACACGGAGGTGCCATACGTTCAGTGCTTGGATCGGTTGGATCGCGAAGACGTTCAACTACATCAACCGCATTACTAAACGCTTCTGCTTTCGGTCTACGAGGGTATGTGGACACACTCTCCCCGCCCGTTGCTATGCTTCTCCTAGATAGATCTTGCGCGATTGTAGGAAAATTTTGAAATACTATGTTCCCCAACAGTGGCATCCGAGCCAGGTCTATGCGTAGATGTTATATGCACGAGTAGAACAGAAAGAGTTGTGGGCAATAATAGTCATATTGCTTCCAGCAACGTCTTACTTTGATTTGGCGGTATTGTTGGATGAAGCGGCCCAGACCGACATTACATGACCGTGTTCATGAGACTGGTTCTACCGATGTGCTTCGCACACGGGTGGGTAGTGGGTGTCTGTTTCTCCAACTTTAGTTGAATCGACCTTGACTACGCCCGATCCTTGTTGAAGGTTAAAACAGCACACTTGATGAAAATCGTTGTGGTTTTGATGCCTAGGTAAAAATGGTTCTTGCTAGAATCCCGTAGCGGCCACGTAAAACTTGCAACAACAAAGTAGAGGATGTCTAACTTGTTTTTGCAGGGCTTGCTGTGATGTGATATGGTCAAGACGTGATGATATATAAATTGTTGTATGAGATGATTTTGTTTTGTAAAAGTTATCGGCAACTGGCAAGAGGCTAATGGTTGTCGCTTTATTGTATGAAATGCAATCGCCATGTAATTGCTTTACTTTATCACCACGCGGTAGCGATAGTCATAGAAGCAATAGTTGGCGAGACGACAATGATGCTACGATGGAGATCAAGCTGTCAAGCCGGTGATGATGGTGATGATGATGGTGCTTTGGAGATGGAGATCAAAGGCGCAAGATGATGATGGCCATATCATATCACTAATTTTGATTGCATGTGATGCTTATCCTTTATGCATCTTATTTTCCTTGGTATGGCGGTAGCATTATAAGATGATCTCTCACTAAATTTCAAGGTACAAGTGTTCTCCCTGAGTATGCATAGTTGCTACAGTTCGTCGTGCCGAGACACCACGTGATGATCGGGTGTGATAAGTTCTACATTCACATACAACGGGTGCAAGCCAGTTTTGCACACGTAGAATACTCGGGTTAAACTTGACGATCCTAGAATATGCAGATATGGCCTCAGAACACTGAGACCGAAAGGTCGAGCGTGAATCATATGGTAGATATGATCAACATAGTGATGTTCACCATTGAAAACTACTCCATCTCACGTGATGATCGTACATGGTTTAGTTGATATGGATCACGTGATCATTTAGATGACTAGAGGGATGTCTATCTAAGTGGGAGTTCTTAAGTAATATGATTAATTGAACTTTAATTTATCATGAACTTAGTACCTGATAGTATTTTGCATGTCTATGTTGTTGTAGATCAATGGCCCGTGCTACTGTTCCTTTGAATTTTAATGTGTTCCTAGAGAAAGCTAAGTTGAAAGATGATAGTAGCAACTACACGGACTGGGTCCGTAACTTGAGGATTATCCTCATTGCTGCATAGAAGAATTACGTCCTAGAAGCACCTCTAGGTGCAAGACCCGCTGCAAGAGCAACACCGGACGTTACGAACGTCTGGCAGAGCAAAGCTGGTGACTACTCGATAGTTCAGTGTGCCATGCTTTATGGCTTAGAATCGGACTTCAACGACATTTTGAACATCATGGAGCATATGAGATGTTCCAAGAGTTGAAGTTAATATTTCAAGCAAATGCCTGGATTGAGAGATATGAAGTCTTCAAGAAATTCTACAGTTGTAAGATGGAGGAGAATAGTTCTATCAGTGAACATATACTCAGAATGTCTGGGTACCACCACCACTTGACTCAATTGGGAGTTAATCTTCCTAATGATAGTGTCATTGACAGAGTTCTTCAATCACCGCCACCAAGCTACAAAAGCTTCGTGATGAACTATAATGTGCAAGGGATGGATAAGACAATTCCCGAGCTCTTCGTAATGATAAAGGCTGCGGAGGTAGAAATCAAGAAAGAACATCAAGTGTTGATGGTTAACAAGACCACTAGTTTCAAGAAAAAGGGCAAAGGGAAGAAAGGGGACTTCAAGAAGAATGGAAAGCAAGTTGCTGCTCAAGTGAAGAAGCCCAAGTCTGGACCTATGCCTGAGACTGAGTGCTTCTACTACAAAGGGACTGGTCACTGGAAGCGGAACTGCCCCAAGTATTTGGCAGATAAGAAGGATGGCAAAGTGAAAGGTATATTTGACATAGATGTTATTGATGTGTACCTTACTAATGCTTGTAGTAGCGCATGGGTATTTGATACTGGTTCTGTTGCTCATATTTGCAACTCGAAACAGGGGCTACAAATTAAACGAAGATTGGCTAAGGACAAGGTGATGATGCGCGTGGGAAATGGTTCCAAATTCGATGTGATCGCCGTCGGCATGCTACCTCTACATCTACCGTCGGTATTAGTTTTAGACCTGAATAATTGTTATTTGGTGATAGTGTTAAGCATGAACATTATATCTGGATCTTGTTTGATGCGAGACAATTATTCATTTAAATCAGAGAATAATGGTTGTTCTATTTATATGAGTAATATCTTTTATGGTCATGCACCCTAGATGATTGGTCTATTCTTGTTGAATCTCAATTGTAGTGATACACATATTCATAATATTGAAGCCAAAAGATGCAAGGTTAATAATGATACTGCAACTTATTTGTGGCACTACCGTTTAGGTCATATTGGTGTAAAGCGCATGAAGGAACTCCATGCTAATGGGCTTTTGGAATCACTTGATTATGAATCACTTTATGCTTGCGAACCATGCCTCATGGGCAAGATGACTAAGACTCCGTTCTTCGGAACAATGGAGCGAGCAACAGATTTACTGGAAATAATACATACTGATGTATGCGGTTCGATGAGTGTTTAGGCTCACGGAGGGTATCGTTATTTTCTGACCTTCACAGATGATTTGGGTATATCTACTTGATGAAACATAAGTCTGAAACATTTGAAAACTTCGAAGAATTTCAGAGTGAAGTGGAAAACCATCGTAACAAGAAAATAAAGTTTCTATGATCTGATCGTGGAGGTGAATATTTGAGTTACGAGTTTGGTCTTCATTTGAAACAATGTGGAATAGTTTCGAAACTCACGAACACCACAGCGTAATGGTGTGTACGAATGTCGTAACCACACTTTATTAGATATGGTGCGATCTATGATGTCTTACCGATTTACCACTATCATTTTGGGGTTATGCTTTAGAGACGGCCGCATTCACGTTAAATAGGGCACCATCTAAATCCATTGAGACGACACCATATGAACTGTGGTTTGGCAAGAAACCCAAGTCATTGTTTCTTAAAGTTTGGGGTGCGATGCTTATGTGAAAAAGCTTCAACCTGATAAGCTCGAACCCAAATCGGAGAAATGTGTCTTCATAGGATACCCAAAGGAGACTGTTGGGTACACCTTCTACCACAGATCCGAAGGCAAGGTATTCGTTGCTAAGAATGGATCCTTTCTAGAGAAGGAGTTTCTCTCGAAAGAAGTGAGTGGGAGGAAAGTATAACTTGATGAGGTAATTGTACCTGCTCCCGAACTGGAAAGTAGTTCATCACAGAAATCCGTTCTAGTTATTCCTACACCAATCAGTGAGGAAGCAAATGATGATGATCATGAAACTTCAGATCAAGTTACTACTGAACTTCGTAGGTCAACCAGAATAAGATCTCCACCAGAGTGGTATGGTAATCCTGTTCTGGAGGTCATGTTACTTGACCATGACGAATGTACGAACTATGAGGAAGCGATAATGAACCCAGATTCCGCGAAATGGCTTGAGGCCATGAAATCTGAGATGGGATCCATGTATGAGAACAAAGTGTGGACCTTGGTTGACTTGCCCGATGATTGGCAAGCCATAGAGAATAAATGGATCTTCAAGAAGAAGACTGACGCTGACGGTAATGTTACTGTCTACAAAGCTCGACTTGTTGTGAAAGGTTTTCGACAAGTTCAAGGAGTTGACTACGATGATACCTTCTCACCCATAGCGATGCTTAAGTCAGTCCGAATCATGTTAGCAATTGCCGCATTTTATGATTATGAAATTTGTCAAATGGATGTCAAAACTGCATTCCTTAATGGATATCTTAAAGAAGAGTTGTATATGATGCAACCAGAAGGTTTTATCGATCCTAAAGGTACTAACAAAGTGTGCAGCGATCCATTTATGGACTGGTGCAAGCCTCTCAGAGTTGGAATATACGCTTTGATAGTGTGATCAAAGCATATGGTTTTATACAGGCTTTTGGAGAAGGCTGTATTTACAAGAAAGTGAGTGGGAGCTCTGTAGCATTTCTGATATTATATGTAGATGACATATTGTTGATCGGAAATGATACTGAATTTCTGGATAGCATAAAAGGATACTTGAATAAAAAATTCAATGAAAGACCTCGGTGAAGCTGCTTATGTATTGGGCGTCATGATCTATAGAGATAGATCAAGATGCTTAATTGGACTTTCACAAAGCACATACCTTGATAAAGTTTTGAAGAAGTTCAAAATGGATCAAGCAAAGAAAGGGTTCTTGCCTGTGTTACAAGGTGTGAAGTTGAGTCAGACTCAATGCCCGACCACTACAGAAGATAGAGAGAAAATGAAAGTCATTCCCTATGCTTCAGCCATAGGTTCTATCATGTATGCAATGCTTTGTACCAGACTTGATGTGTGCCTTGCTATTAGTTTAGCAGGGAGGTACCAAAGTAATCCAGGAGTGGATCACTGGACAGCGGTCAAGAACATCCTGAAATACCTGAAAATGACTAAGGATATGTTTCTTGTTTATGGAGGTCACAAAGATCTGGTCGTAAATGGTTACGTTAATGCAAGCTTTGACACTGATCCGGATGACTCTAAGTCACAAACCGGATACATAATTATATTGAATGGTGGTGCTGTCAGTTGGTGCAGTTCCAAGCAAAGCGTCGTGGCGGGATCTACGTGTGAAGCGGAGTACATAGCTACTTCAGAAGCAGGAAATGAAGGAGTCTGGATGAAGGAGTTCATGTCCAATCTAGGTGTCATACCTAGTGCATCGGGTCCAATGAAAATCTTTTGTGACAATACTGGAGCAATAGCCTTGGCGAAGGAATCCAGATTTCACAAGAGAACCAAACACATCAAGAGATGCTTCAATTCCATCCGTGATCAAGTCGAGGAGGGAGACATAGAGATTTGCAAAATACATACGGATCTGAATGACCCGTTGACTAAGCCTCTCTCACGAGCAAAACATGATTAGCACCAAGACTCCATGGGTGTTAGAATCATTACTATGTAATCTAGATTATTGACTCTAGTGCAAGTGGGGGATTGAAGGAAATATGCCCTAGAGGCAATAATAAAGTTGTTATTTATATTTCCTTATATCATGATAAATGTTTATTATTCATGCTAGAATTGTATTAACCGGAAACTTAGTACATGTGTGAATACATAGACAAACAGAGTGTCCCTAGTATGCCTCTACTTGACTAGCTCGTTAATCAAAGATGGTTAAGTTTCCTATCCATAGACATGTGTTGTCATTTGATGAACGGGATCACATCATTAGAGAATAATGTGATGGACAAGACCCATCCATTAGCTTAGCACTATGATCGTTTAGTTTATTGCTATTGCTTTCTTCATGACTTATACATATTCCTATGACTATGACATTATGCAACTCCCGAATACCGGAGGAACACTTAGTGTGCTATCAAACATCACAACGTAACTGGGTGATTATAAAGATGCTCTGCATGTGTCTCTGATAGTGTATGTTGAGTTGGCATAGATCGAGATTAGGATTTGTCACTTTGTGTATTGGAGAGGTATCTCTGGGCCCTCTCGGTAATGCACATCACTATAAGCCTTGCAAGCAATGTGATTAATGAGTTATTTGTAGGATGATGCATTAAACGAGTAAAAAGACTTGCCGGTAACGATATTGAACTAGGTATGATGATACCGACGATCGAATCTCGGGAAAGTAACATACCGATGACAAAGGGAACAACGTGTGTTGTTATGCGGTTTGACCAATAAAGATCTTTGTAGAATATATAGGAACCAATATGAGCATCCAGGTTACGCTATTGGTTATTGACAAGAGATGTGTCTCGATCATGTCTACATAGTTCTCAAACCCGTAGGGTCCACACGCTTAACGTTCAATGACGATTTGTATTATGAGTTATGTGATTTGATAACCGAAGTTTGTTCGGAGTCCCAGACGAGATCACGGACATGACGAGGAGTCTCAAAATGGTCGAGACATAAAGATTCATATATTGGAAGGTTACATTCGGACACCGGAATGGTTCGGGTAGTTTCGGAGTACCGGGGGTTAGCGGAACCTGCCCCCCTGGGAGTTCATGGGCCTTCATGGGCCTCAGTGGAGAAGAGAGAGGGTTGTACAAGAGGTGGCGCCCCCCCCCCTTGCCAATCCTAATTGGACAAGGGGCGCCCCCCCTCCTTCCTTCCCTCCTCCTCCTCCTTCCCTCCTTCTCCTAGTGGGAATAGGAAAGGGGGCCGAATCCTACTTGGACCGGGAGTCCAAGTAGGACTCCCCCCATGGCGCCCCCCCCCTTGGGCCGGCCACCTCTCCTCCCCCCTTATATACGTGGGAAGGGGGCACC
>NC_041387.1:635236901-635252999 GCF_002162155.2 Triticum dicoccoides
CCTCCTTCTCCTAGTGGGAATAGGAAAGGGGGCCGAATCCTACTTGGACCGGGAGTCCAAGTAGGACTCCCCCCATGGCGCCCCCCCCTTGGGCCGGCCACCTCTCCTCCCCCCTTATATACGTGGGAAGGGGGCACCACAAAGGCACACCAAGTTTTCTCTTAGCCGTGTGCGGTGCCCCCTCCATAGTTACACAGCTCGGTCATATCGTCGTAGTGCTTAGGCGAAGCTCTGCACCGGTAATTTCATCATCACCGTCGCCACGCCATCGTGCTGACGGAACTCTCACTCGGCCTCAACTGGTCAAGAGCTCGAGGGACGTCATCGAGCTGAACGTGTGCTGAACATGGAGGTGTCGTACGTTCGGTGCTTGGATCGGTTGGATCGCGAAGACGTTCAACTACATCAACTGCGTTACTAAACGCTTCCGCTTTCGATCTACGAGGGTGCGTGGACACACTCTCCCCGCTCGTTGCTATGCTTCTCCTAGATAGATCTTGCATGATCATAGGAAAAAATTGAAATACTACGTTCCCCAACAGGGTAAACAAATTACTGTTGGGCAATTGATAAAACTTCAAATAATCATGACGATATCCAGGCAATGATCATTAGATAGGCATCACATCCAATATTAGTAGACCGACTCCTACCTGCATCTACTACTATTACTTCAGACATCGACCGCTATCCAGCATGCATCTAGTGTATTAAGTTCATGGAGAAACGGGGTAATGCAATAAGAACGATGACATGATGTAGACAAGATCTATTGATGTAGAAATAGAAACCATCTTGTTATCCTTAATAGCAACGATACATCCATGTCGGTTCTCCTTCTGTCACTGGGATCAAGCCCCGTAAGATCGAACCCATCACAAAGCACCTCTTCCCATTGCAAAATAAATAGATCAAGCTGGCCAAACAAAACCCAAATATCGGAGAAGAAATACGAGGCTATAAGTAATCATGCATAAAAGAGATCAAAAAACTCAAATAACTTTCATGGATAAAAACATAGATCTGATCATAAACTCAAAGTTCATCGGATCCCAACAAACACACCGCAAAAAGAGTTACATCATAGATCTCCAATAGACCATTGTATTGAGAGAGAGAGAGAGAGAGGAAGCCATCTAGCTACTAACTACGGACCCGTAGGTCTACAATGAACTACTCACGCATCATCGGAGAGGCACCAATGAGGATGATGAATCCCTCCGTGATGGTGTCTAGATTGGATCCGGTGGTTCTCGAACATGCGGCAGCTGAAATCGATTTTCGTCGACTCTTCTAGGGTTTCTGAAATATTGGGGTACTTTAGAGCAAAGAGGCGGTGACGGAGGCCACCGAGGTGGGCACAACCCACCTGCGCGTGCCTGGGCCCCCAGGCGCGCCCTGGTGGATTGTGCTCCCCTCGGAGCACCCCTCTGATACTTCTTTGGCCCAACAGGTGTCTTCTGGTCCAGAAAAAACCACAAAAAGTTTCGCTGTGTTTGGACTCCGTTTGGTATCGATTTCCTGCGATGTAAAAATCAAGCTGAAAACATCAACTGGCACTGGGCACTATGTCAATAGGTTAGTCCCAAAAAAGATATAAAATAATTATAAAATGATTGTAAAACATCCAAAAATGATAATATAACAGCATGGAACAAAAAAAAATTATAGATACGTTGGAGACGTATCACGCACATGAGCCTGCCGGACCGTATCCTGGGGTCCCCACTCACCAACGGTGGCTGTCCTCTGCCATCCCGCCATGATGCTACTTGGGACTCTGCCTAGCGCTGCCCCGAAGGTTTTCCGACGTGTTGCTGCTCGGCTGCCTTCCTAATGTGGATGTCGTGTGCTCAAATCATGGAATATGGGAGAGAAACACGAGAATTTTGTGGAGAGATTTGGGGATCTAACGATGTTGGGTTAAATCCACAACCATCACGATCATGTCATAATTAGTGAAAAACCACGACTATATAAAACGTTGCATTTGCACCGCACCGAAAATCTGACAGTGACAGAAAACATTGAGCAATGTTTTGATCTGATTTTGACGTGGCAAACCACCCACGTGTGCGCCCGTTTAGGTGGGGGGGGGGTATATCTGGCCATGGGCCGGGCAGGAAAAAGCCCATGGCAGAAAACTGAGGCCCAGGCCCTCCCAGGCCCTACCATCGAGCCTACTTTTCAAGCCCAAGCCCGGCCCATCTGGTAAAAAGCCCTAAAAAGCCCTTAGGGCTTAGGGCCATGGGCCGGGCCTCTTCCTTAAAATGCCAATATGCCAAGCCCAAGCCCGTCCAGGCCCTGTTGGTGGGCTCAAAACTCAGGCCCAAGCCCGGCCCATGGACAAGCTCATCGGGCCTAGGCCCTGGATTTTAGGGCCGGGCTTGAGATGGCCAGGACTAGGGGGGGCATGTCAGCCTCACTAAATCCTCAACAAAAAACCCAATGTCCAATCCCGGGCCACCCTTGCACCGCCGGTCCGCCACCATCGCTGCTCATGTGCTCGAAGTCAACGGTCGTCGGTGGAGCACAGTCCGCAGCAGGAGATGGGGAAGGGAGCTAAGGTGGAGAAGAACCACTTCTCCCTGCTTCCCAGGGGGAACGGAATCATGGAGAGGCAGCCGCGAGGCCAGCCGCGCCGCACCACACCGACGAAGGCGACGTTCTAGGGAGCGGCGGCGCAAGATCCATGGCACCCCAGCATCTTTGTATCGAGTATGTTCCTGTGTTGGGATTGGCCCTCTATGGACGCGCCTTTCAGGAAGAGGAAGCACCCAAGGGGCTGGAGGATGTGGGCAGGTCGCCGGCGTGGTGGTCAATTCGGGTGGCGCTGGTTGGATGTGGCAGATGGTAAGGGGTGTTCCGCGTTCATGGTCCGGGAGGCCTTGCGTGCGGCCGTGCAGCAACTGAGATCTGGCGGACGAGCCAGATAGGAGGCCCTTCGCCGGATCCGGCGGCTCTTGCTACCTCTTCTCCGACGGGTTGTGGTATCTCCCTCATCTCCCCTTCGGGAGGTAGGAGGTGAAGAGATGAGTCAGAGAGATATATTTGGCTCTTTTAATGTTTTATTTTTTTTCTGCTCGGACTCACACGTACGTGAGAGAAAGGAGATCCTGTTTTTCTTGTAGGGACCCGGACGTAAGTGAGAGAGGGTGCGCCTCGTACCGCGTCGTTAACAGACGTTCTCGGCGCACCATCATCTGTTGCAATTTACCACATCAAAACCGGATCAAAAATTTGCTCAATGCTTTTTGCTACTGTTAGATTTTCGATGCGGTGCATTCTGCAACAATTTGTAAAGTAATGGTTTTCGCTAATCATGATATGATTGAGGTGATTCTGTGCATTTTACTCAGCTATGTTTCCTAAGCAATTTTGACCGCACGAGAGAAATATACCTTTTTTGAGAACACAAGAGAAATATAATTGCCACACGCTCTGCATTAGCCATCTCGGCCCTTTCCCGTGCCTGGCCGTGCTCGTGTTGGCCCACGGTACCTCGTGCCGTGAAATCCCGTCACCTTAGACCGCGTTTTCTATTCCACGCTTAAGACGCCGGTTATAGGCTAGTCAGCTAACCGGTGCACATTTAATCTTCAAAGAAGAGGGAAACGCGACGTGAGATTCAAACTCACACCCTAACGGTTTAGTATCACCTGCAGTAATCAACTGGCTAGTTAATCTGATGTGCCTAACTTTTTTTCCTTGTGTTCTGCGCCCCATGTAAGCTAGGTAGGGTGTCTAAAAAAATGTCAGCTAGGTAGGATCCATTCTTTTTCTTTTTTGTTCCTGGTATTCCCAAAATGATTTTTGTTCTTTTTCCCTTTTTCCTTTTTATTCAAATGCATATTTTTTTCAAATTCATGAAACTTTCCGAATTTTACTTAAATTTTCAAATCCGTGAACTTTTTCAAGCTCGTGAAGTTTTTAAAAAAATCATGAACTTCTTGCAAATTTGTAAAAATATGTGACCTTTCATAAATTTCATGAAATTTTCAAAATCTGTTAACTCTTTAAATTGATGAACTGTTTTCAAACTCGTGAACTTTTTTCTCAAAATAGTGAAAATTTTCAGTTTTCTCGAACTTTTTGTATTTCATGAATTTTTCTCAAGTTTCATAAACTTTTCCATATACTTGAACTTTTTTCATATTAGTGAAGTTTTTCGTTTTCATGAACTTTTTCAAAATCTGTGAGCTTTTCAAATTGATTTTTTTTCAAACTCATGATCATTTTTTAAATTCATGAATTTTTATTCTCAAATTAGCGAACATTTTTGAATTTTCTTGAGAAAATATTTTTTTCGTGAAAATTTCCAAATTTATTTACCTTTGAAAAAATTTCATGAATTTTTTTAATCCGTGAACTTTCTCAATCCCATGAACTTTTGAAATTTGTGATTTTGTTTTAATTTTCATGAACTATTTCAAATTCGCAGAACTTTCAAAACCGTGAACTTTTTTCAAATTTATTTATTTGTTCTCAAATAAGTGAAAAGATCATCTTTTGCGAGCTTTTTTGAATATGTGAACTTTTAAATGTTCGTGATTCTTTTTTGAATTCTGTGAACTCCCAAACTTTGTTAAGAGTACTCGACTCAGTTTTGATGGTCAATCAGAGTGGTCACATGCATGACTGCTAAGATTCCATGGCAGTTGGCTCGAGTAGAAAGGTCAAAGGATTGCGACATTGACAATGTTGTTGATGTTGGGATTTGCTTACAGGATCGATCACATCACATCATGACGAACACGCGCACATGAAATCTTTATGGCCAAGGGCACGCGCCGTGCCCATATTTTCTTTATTTCTCTCGATAATCCCACGATACAAATCTATAGCCCCTATCCGTGTATACACGCCGTAGAAGCAAACACAACCCAGTACGAGTCGGACGCTCCTAAGTCTACATGGACGTGCACACCACAGTCCAACTCCAACTTGACTCCTATCTTAACTCGATTAATTACAAGTACTCATCACGTGATGCATGTGGTAAGCAATCCAAACAATTCAAAAAAAAATCCAAAAAATACCCACAAGTGCACTACTAGCACGCAAATACTACGGAGTACAACATTTGCCAATTCTATACATTAATAATAAAGCGCATATCGCTTCTGCCGGTACATCATTAAAATTGTCCTCAAATTGCAAAATATTACCCACCAATGCCACCTATTAGTGACAAAAAACGTTTTGCAGGGAACCCCGCCTGGCCGGCCCAAGCATAGGGATCTACTACTATACTACGGTAGAGTCCTCCTCGTTGGCGCCTTATGCGCCCCGTTTCCCTGGTGGCGCTCACGTCCCAGCTCAGTTGGGCCGGCCCATTTAGCTGGATCGATCGCTCCAGAAACAGAAAACTCGCTCGTTCGATTCAATTGATGCATTGATCGTTCAACTCAGTTGACCATTACACTTTTGACCACTTCACAGTTGACCGTGTTAACTCTTCAAAAAAATAAATCAAATTTGAAACAGAATTCCTTGATTTTAAAAAGTTCATCAATTTTGGAATAGGTTCACCAAATTTTGGGAATTTTTTTACGAAATTTGGAATAAGTTCATCAATTTTGAATAAAAAGTTCAACACTTTTCAAAAAAGTTCATTAATGTGAAAAATAGTTCATCGACTTCAAAAAGTTCATCAATCTTGAAAAAAGTTCATCGGATTTGAAAAAAAGTTCATCGAAATTGGAAAAAAGTTCATCAAATTTGAAAAAAGTTCACCGAATTGAAAGAAGTTCATCGAATTTGAAAAAAAGTTCATCGAATTTGATAAAAGTTCACAAATTTTGAAGAATAACTTCACGAACTTAAAAAAGGTTCATCGAGCCTAGGAAGAAGAAAAGGAAAAAAAGAAAAAAGGAAATAGGAAACGAAAACGAAAGAAGAAAAGGTATAAAATTATTAGACTTAGCACGTTCGGTGGGGATGGCGTGGCGCTTATTGCTGCTTACAATTAAGCGGGACATCTCCGGTTCGATTCCTAGCACTAGCGGACTTTTTTTGCAGTCTGATAAACACAGAGAAAAAAAAAGCTATATGGGCCAGCCAAGCCGAGGAGGGGGTATGCGCCCGATTGCGATTTGTACTGTAGCGGGCGCAGAGGGCGCCGAATAGGATTTAGCACTACGGTATGCGCATTGGAGAAGACACATCGTGCCTGTTTGGGCCGGCCCATGTACAGGCGCCATTTTCTAGTTTCCTTTTTATTTTTATTTTTCGGTTCCTTTTTTCTTTTTTCTAATTTAAATAATTTGGATCTTCCAAAAACTTTTGAAATTTAAAAAAAAATGATAATTATGGAATAAAATATTCAAGAAAATATTAAATATTTATGAATTCAAAAATACTCGCAATTCTTCTAAACAAAATCGTATATTCAAAAAAAGTTCATAATATTAAAAAGATGTTCATAAAATTAAAAAATGTCGATAATTTTTAAAAACAATTCGTGTATTCAAAATTATTAATGAGATTGAACAAAATGTTGCTAATTCAAAAACGTTTCATGCATTCTAAAATATGTCCTAAATTTTTAAAAACAATTCGTGAATTACAAAAGATTTTATTGATTCATAAGATGTTTGCTGATTCGGAAAATGTTCATGCATTTCGAAATATGTTCGTTAATTTCAAAAACAAATCAACCGGTTTCGAAAATAATGTTCGTCTATTCTAGAATTGTTCGCCAATTCAAAAGAAAATGCTTAAAACGACTTGCAATATAAAAAAATGTTCACAATGTTAAAAAATGTTGATAAATAATAAAAAATGTCCAGGATTTTTTTAAATTTTCTCAAAATTGTAAAAATGTTCACGAATGATCGAAGGTATCTAGTTAAATTGTAATGCTTCTGAGTCTTTGTGACTATATACCCGCTTGAATTTTGAAGAATTAACTACCGGGGTGGAAAGGAATATTATAGTATGTTTTTAGAAACATGTTTCCTGAAATTCAGAATAATTCTTTGAATTACCAAGTGTTTGGACAACCACGATATTTTTTCGAAAATGTGAACATTGCTTCCATTTGTGAATAAATTTAAAAAAGAAGCATTTTCTTGCATTTGTGAACAAATTCCCAAAATCATCGATGAGATGTGAACAAAATGAGGTCATTGCCATTGGAGATTATGATTTTTTTTCTCTCCTGTTGCAACGCATGTGCCTTTTTGATAGTAACTACTCAATTAAGATTATTTCTAACAATCTCTTCCTAATCTTGACTTGTCATCTTCCTTGTGCCCCGTCTCGTCTTGACTTGTTGTAGTTTCGCAACCTGATGATCCAACTCAAACGCATGATCCGGACTACCAGCCTATGCTGGCCGCAACCAGGACACTCCACGAGGACATGGAAATGATTCACGAAACACCGTGCACATCTCTTCGACTGCAACGGATCCTCACCAAGACGAGAACTTGGACAGGACGACGATGACTCACAGACACGACGACGACTAATCGTGCAAACTCGCACGACTCCTTGACTCATCCAACTCTCACAGACGACGATCTTGATGAGCAGCAATGCCACACCTGACACTTCCTCTCCATCAACAATCTCCTTCCATCGGCTTGCCGACGACAGCCTGTCGTCTTTCTCCTTGTCGCAACACCGAACGACGATCGCCTGATCCTCTACATCGCTGCACCTCCCAGCAACTTCATGGCCCGCTCCTCGTCGCGGCACCACACAACGACTTCATGGCCCGCCCAAGGCGCTAGCAGGTTGCCACCCCGGGGCAAATGTGGCTTGAAATCTACCTAACTCTCATACCAATTGTTGGGATTCGTCCACAGGATTGATCTGATGAGATCACGACGAACACGCACACACAAAAATTTTGTGGCCAAGGGCACGTGTCGTGCCCGTGTTTTCTTTATTCCTCTCAATAATTCCACGATACAAATCTGTAGCCCCCTATCGCTGCTCAACACCTACCTCGAGACGACCGGCTAAGGGTCCTTAGTCAAGGCCTTCAACCGAGTAAGCTGTTCTCTTCTTAAATTTTTGTCTGATCCTCAATCTCTACCTAATTAGAGAGCCTGATCTTGATTTCATGGTTCTGACCTGCACTATTATCATTGATACAGATGATTCCAACAACTTTCTGTGGAGACGGAATAATAATCAAGAATGTCTACTCATTCAATATATTTGAGCATCCAGTCAACTTTAGCGTTATATAAAAGGTAAATAGTGGGAATCACCACATATATGTAAGTACTATCCAGTACAGTATATAAGGCTGTTCTACAAATTCAAGCTGGAGTACGTCATTGTTTATGCTATGCAACATCAAATGCAACCAAGAAAAATAAAGAGATCTACCAAGGCCAGTACCTTCTTTCTTTACTTCCCAACGCTGGTATTTTCTAGAACGAATATGTCCACCAAGGCCAGTACCACTATTTGACAACTAATTAGCACGATCAGTTTATGAGCTTCTGAACCAAGAACATTTGTTTGTGTAGGATAGCTCTTTTTACTGAAGTGGACCCATTGGCAGTTTTACACAAGGTAATCACCTCCGGTGAATGTTTGCTGGTGCTTTGTGCTCCCGAAAAGGTGTGGTAGCACCCGGGAGTCCCGACCCTCGGTTATCCAGTTTCAATTGCATAGCTTCTGATATATGAATGCACTCCAACTGATGAAATTCTGCAGAAGGACAAATAATTTTCAGTGTATATGCCAAAAAAAGACCTGAAGCAAGGCTCCAGTGACCAATCATCAGATTGTTTCTGGATGCACAACACAAGAGAGGAGAGGAAATAGAATTGACAAACAAATACGCAGATGGCTGCCTGCGGGGCTGCATCAGCCCATCCGTGTTTATTCTGGAGCTATTATCAAGTTTTTTTTAACAAAAAATCATTTCTGAAAAGTTCAATGGAGAGAGAAGACAGGTTTTTTTTAAAAAAAAAGGAGGATGACCCCGGCCTCTGCATCTGGGAGATGCATACGATCACTTTATTGATTATTCTCGAGGACCTTACAAAGTATTACAACAATATGTCTGAATCCGTCATCTTGGCAACATATGCCACTACTCCTATCCATATGATGAAGGGGTGCTACCTGGGCCAAATACCCAGACTACTCACCTAAGCCTATCATCAAAAGCCAGAAGCCCCAGCCGAGCCACATACCGGGTTTGGGGCATAAACTGGTCCGACGCACTCACATGTGTCGTCGCCGCCATCTTCCACAGGTCCGTCTTCAGAGCAGGTATTGAGGCTTCTACCTTGTCAGGTCACTCCGTCATCGACGCCACCTTGACGCCAGACAACTACCTCCACCTGCGCGAGTCCATCACCGCGCATCGGGCGCCGAGTCTCCACTACACCACGCCGCCGAGATCCGCCGTCATCAATGTGAAGGATGAAGCACCGCTCCACCAAAAAAGGCGCCCGCTGGTCCCTCGATCCCGTGTACGCCTTCAAGAATGACGCCCCCAAGGAGGAAACGACACCAACGCGCCGCCGTCATCCGATCAACTGATCTAGGGTTTCCCCCGGAGATAGCGGATAGAGGTCTAGAGCTTCTCCACGGCGATGCCTTCAAGAAGGTAATGACACAAAAGGGTGTCACCAACGCGGGTCTTGGCATCAAGCCGAGCACAAGGTTTTCACCCGGATCCGCTCGAAGAACCTCCATCACGTATTGTGTCCACGGGTCGCCGCCGATTTGAGCCGCCGCACAAGCAGGCCGCACCGGCCAGATCAGATCTGTCCGGAGGGCACAACTCGCATGGTGCCGACCCAACCACCAGGCCCTCCATGCCGCCACCGCTGATCCAAGGTCAGATGGTGTGTCGCCGCAGACCCGGCCGCCGTCGCCGAACGCCGCCACGCTGCCCGAGGCAGAGCCGGCTGCCGCACCCCCACCATCGCCGCCCTTGGCCGAGGCAGCCGCCGCGCCGCCGCCGGAAGGCAGGCCCGCCGCGCCGCCACCGGAAGGCAGGCCCGCCGCGCCGCCGGGCCAGATCGGCCCTTGGCCGAGGCAGCCGCCGCGCCGCCAGGCCAGGTCGGTCGTGCCACCCACGCCGCGGGGCTCCGCACCGCCCCCATGGCGCAGGCAAGAGGGAAGACCCCCGCCACCGCCGTCAGCCCCGGGCTATCGCCGGCGGCATCCTTCGGCAGCGACGGAGGGAGGGGAGGAAGGATGGGGACCCCCGGCGGCTAGGGTTTCAAATCCCACCCGAGTCGCCCGAGCGGGGGCGACGCGGGGGGCGGGTAGTGTGGACGCGGGGGGAGAGAGAAGACAGGTGTTATTCTGGAAGGTCTTAGTACTGTCAGTGCTCGCGATGAATGACCTGCATTATCTGTGTGTGGCCAATATCCTAAACCACATTGTGAGGTGCACCATATGTTACCTTGCCTCTGCTATTGTACTGTAACTTGTAGGGCCGTTACCCTGTTTTTCCTTCCTGTTACTCTATTTACTTTTGTACCATTGATGTGAACTTTGACTGCTGCAGCATGGAACAACTGTACCGCAAGACAGTGTATGTATTTGGTGGAAACCACAATGGAAGTTATCTTAGTGACTTTAGGTTTGTGAAGCTAATGTGATAATGCAGCATGTCATATATTTATGCATCCTACTTTACTTTTAGCTTAGACATGGGGGCTATACGTGCAAACTATCTTCATGCGCAAAAAATTATATTTGATTGAGATAGCAGCAGTAGCAACATGAATAACAATGTTACAATATGTTTCACTGGTCGGTTAATTTTCCTTTTGTATGATGGAACAGGCAATGGTATTTCAATAAAATTACGTGTGAACTTACTAGCTTTTCTGCATGCATTACTTGGCATTCATGTGGTGAGGGATGGATAAATGGAGTCAATTAATTAAGTTCTGGACAAAGAGAAGTGCAATGTTTGTTCCCCTGAAATAGGCTGTCCGAGTAACGATAATCCAAGTCTTTGTATAGGTTTCATAACGTAAATGATCTTCAAAATTATGACTTTAGTATGAAGTTAGAGGCATAAGTATACAAAGCTACAGTTAGTAGATCACTAATTACAATTTATTGACAAAATATTAGTTTCGATTTGATTTACGTTTATGCATCATCATGCACTGAAATTTTTCGTGGTGATTTTGCCAACAACATAAATGTACAGATGTATGTTCGTTCCATCATGCTAAATTATACAGGGTTGAAATTGTCTGTTGTGATAGAGAGCCGACTATAGATGTAACAAAAAACAGAGTAACAGACTATTTTGTCTTCGAGCATACACATTCCAAGCTTATGTAGAATTCATCTAGCTAAGGCAGTGGTAGAAACTTGAAGAGCACATAATAGCTAAGGTCCCTGTTCTATCTCCCTTCTATTTTGACTTGTTCATTCATCTAAGCACAAAATCAGTTTCGATGACTAAAGATATCTGTAAGTTGCACTTACTCTTTCTTCACTTTCTGATCCATACTTGTATGAAGGGCGTGTGTATGTGATACACAACTAAAACTATCCGTATGATAATTGAACTCTAATAACTCTGCAATCATATGAGATTTTACCTGGTTGGTTATTTCTGATGACTCTGCAGGCATATGAGGTTTGTGCTCGTAGGTTGTTCTGATGCATTTTGGAGGACCTCACTGCTAAGTCTGAGATCTGGGAACGAAACAAATTTTAGGGAAACTAGCAGGATCGACTGCCATCAACAAAACTGTCATACAATTTCTAGCTACTTGGATTTGGTTACTAGCAACAAATCATGATTTATAAGGAGGAAACAGGATGAGGACAGACATGGCCTGATGCTGCAATAGGAGATGCCTAGGTACTTGTGACTGGATGTGTATGCAAGATATACTTTTAAGTGCATGTGGAAAGGCTGTTGTTTATGCTATGTACAGTTGCGGGATGGCATTGTAAAAATCTTCTGATCTCTACTAAAGGGGAGTTGGTTCCGTCGCCTTCCCTCCCCTTTTGGTTTCCTATTGGTTTTTCCGGTAACCCCAATCGATGCCGCACAAAATAAAAACCAACAGAAATCTAAACCAAATCGATACTTTCCCGAAACCACGTCATGCATTAACTCAATCAAATCAGACAAATCTTAACAAAATCTCAACTATCAAAACCTTTCTTGCCTTCCCCTACCCATACTCAAATCAAATTAAATATTACCAAAATCTAGAATATGATGGATGTAAGGTATATGTCGTGCAATATTGATGTTCAGCCACTAGATTATGTATGCCTCGTTGTAACAACAGGCTTCTTGCTAGTGTATAGCAAACACGTTTTTATTGGGTCACATATTGTTCATTTTATTTCTTGACATGTAGATTCAATGCGGATGATGACATTGCGGTCCCCAATATTACAATGATAGAGTATCACTTTATTTCTTGACGATCAATGTGCACTCATTTAATTTAGTCGGTGTTGAATATATATTATTTGTATGGTCAATTAATATTGCATAGTTGGCTGCAATTTTAAAATATTTCGCCCCATCGTCAATTAATTCATTATGATACGCTTGGCATTATAGAAACAATCTACACAAATATCATTGAAATTACTAAACAATCTAGAAAGAGATTTACACATTTATTAAAATTAATATTGCACTTTAATTGGCATTACAGAAACAACCTACAAATATCATATTATTTAATTGAAATTAAAGAAAGCTATATGACAAGTCTATAAATAGTTCTCAATGCACATAGTGATCTTCATCTTTTCACACACATCAAAATGTTTAGACATACTCTGCTTCTAGGAGCAATTGCTCTATGTTTACTTTGTCATGCACTTCATACTGAAGGTGTTCGATTACGTTCTACTATCCAAGAGGTAATCATGTCATGTGTTGTATTACTGTATTGTAGGGTTATCATGTGCTGTAAGGAGGGACCAGCATTTCTTCATTTTCATAGATCATGTTATTATATTGTTGGATTGTATAAAACTCAAGGAGACGGTTTTGGGGTTATTATTTTCTTTGAGCTAGGGAGTGGTGCGAGATTGATCTATAAAGAATTCAGATCCTAAGGGCTAGTAATCATACATCAAGATTTTGCTTGGCTCCCATCTAAACCAACGCAAGGTGTTTGTGTGGATACTACTTTCTTTTTGAAACTGTGGATACTACTAATTAATTAGATGCGGGATTTCGAAAATGGAACTCAGTCGACTGAGATCTAACCAAGTCTCAGTCGACCTCGTAGCATTTTGTCACATCATTTGCAACATTTCTTCCTACCGTTTGCAGCATCGGTCTTGTTGGTTGTAGCATGTCAGCCCTCGTCATTTGTAGCATGTCATCTCACTGGTCGTAATATCCTCCATTGACGGTTGTAGCATTTTAGTCAGAACAATGGTAGCATGTGTTGTCGTTGATTGCAGTATTGTTGCAACATTTTTCGTCACCGATTGTAGCTAGCCTTGCCGCTCGTAGCAAAACAACTATGCTAACGTCACTCGACTGCTCAGACGGCTGACTTCTAGACACACCTTTCAAAAAATGAGTTTTTGGAGGAATTTTAGGAAAACTTGGTTTTGGTTAGTCTTTGTGTTAAATAACTGTACCTAATTCCTTGTCTTGGTACGGAAAATAGGAAGGCGATGATGCAATTCCTTGGTTGGGCCGCACTGAAAAATCATATTTCCGTTGCTAAAAAAAAATCACCTTTTCATGGTCGCTGCTCAATATTCTTGGCTCGTCCCAAACTGTTCTCTTGTATTGATCCATCCCTTCTAGCACTTCCTGTCGATCTCCCACCTCGAGTTTCCATGCGTGAGCCAGCTCGTGGGCTTCGTTGGCGCATCTCGTGAACGAGGTCTTAAAATGGGAGAGTTTTTACGGTACCCTATGCTGCTAATAGGCGAGGAAGCGGTATATTAAAATCTGACCGCTGATTTCCCGAGGGTAGGATAGACATAGATTTTCTGTCATGGAAACCTTAGCGACGTCGTCGGTCAGCGGATATTGGCGATGGGAAACCAAGACGGCAAGCTCCGCCTGCATGTGCCACAACTCCTCCACAGTCTCCTTCGACCTCCTGCTCTGGTTGCTGGACGGAGGCGCCCCCTGAGCCGTCGTCCTCGACCACGACCTCCTCCTCGAACTCATCTTATTCGTTCCCGTCGTTTTCATCTACAGTAGCGTCGTCTCGCTGAAGCCGGCGCCCTGTCCGCCATGGACGAGTCACTGGAGCTCGTCTCGCATGCACACACCCAGCCACGCGCGCGCCCGTTCACGCTCCACGCCTGCAGCAACAGCCGTCGTGCACGCCCCACAGCACCGCAGCAGCTGCTCGTTCGCTCCCGCCTCCCGCACGCAAGCAGCCCCGCCGTAGCTGCTCGTCCGCTCCCGCCTCCCGCACGCAAGCAGTCCCGCAGCCTCGGGTCGCCTCGCCACCGTCCGCGGACAGCGTGATCCGAAAGGGCAGGCCGGGGCAGCCCGCAGCCAGCCGCCATGGTCTCGCCTGCCTGGCATGGCCGATCGCCGTCGTTGGCGAGCAGCGTGCGCCAGGAGGCATCGGATGTCCGGAAGGCCTAAAAGTCGGTTCGAAGGTGCTGCACCTTGCCGGCCCAGCCGGCCTCGTCACGGCGGACCAGTCCCCAGAGGGCGAGACGGGCGAGCTGAAACTATTTACTCCCAAAATGCCCTAGCGATTTGTATACTGGAGGACGGGAGAGAAGCGGTGCAAGCTATACCGCTCGCGATTCTATTGGCAAATTGGAGCAGTATAGATCGATCGTTACCATTAGATTTGAAGAATGGATGGCTAATATTTGAGGCGGGGTACCATAAAAGAGCTCTAAAATGGAGGTGGCCTAACGAGTAGTAGCAGCCTAGCAGCCGAAATGGATCGAGTCCTTCACAAGCGATGGTGCCCACTGCCCACACGTCTTTGTCAAGCTCCTCCGTCATCGAAGATGCCTACGGTGATGGTGGCCTTGTCGCCGACGCCTGCCGGTGCAGTTGCACGGCCAGCACGTCCATGCGTTCTTGTCGCTTCCAGCGGAGGTGGCCAAGGCGATGACATCGGATCCGTTCGTGCTCGTGTCACTGCCACCGCGCGCCTGGTGCTCCTGTTGGCGTTGCCGACCTCCCGTCGTTGCCGGCGAGCTCACCAAGACGGGGATGTCGGCTTCATTAGTCTCCTGTAATCTAGGCTATGGGAAACTGGTTTCTGTAAATCTCGGCTTTAGTTATCCATGATTGAGGTAGATAATCCTGACATATTTTAGGTTGTTACACCAAAAATCATGTTTAAGGGGAACCGACCCTCTAATCTTGGTAGTAGATTCGATATTAGGGAAACCACTTTTTTTTTTAGAATCATTAGGGCAACCACTTTATTGTCCTGGAGGTGGCAATTGTAGAGCCCATGCGCTAGTTTTGGATCTTGGCCCATTCTCATCAAATCAAGTTGTAAAGCACCAATAATTATACTACCAGAGCTTCTTATTGCCATCGTATTTTGCATTTTGCTCTGGTCGTTATCATTACCAAGCCTTCTTGTAAGTGACAGGCTAGTTAGAATGCATTAATACGCTTGTGGGTCAAGCTTGTTGGTCTTCGCGTGGGCAAGGTGGACTTTCACCATTTTTGGTCTTCACTACTCCTATACATTTATGTTTCATCTTGACCCAATGCTTCCCAAACTATACAACATGGTGGTTCATAATAGCCATAACACAAAGATGGATATTGAGTTAAAAGCATGGAACGTTAATGGAAGTAACCACAACAAATCACATGTCTATTTGGGAAGACCAAGCTTGGGAGGTGTGTGGAATTTTTTTTATTTTCGAAGACCCATCAATTGTTTACACGCCTTTTATGATTGCTGAATTCCACCAAAATATGGTATTGAAATAATAAATGCATTATCTTACAGTGTGCCCTTAAAGGGCTTTTGGTGGCAATCGTATAGCCCTGTTTGGATACTCTAACTCAGTTAGAGGTTAGAGTTAGATTCTAACCCTGAACCAACCCTGGACTAACTCTAACCAAAGAGTTGTTTGGATGGCAGGGTTAGATTGACAATAAATGCTATTTCTCAATCATTTGGCTACTTTGAACCCTATTACCTG
>NC_041387.1:635256183-635259468 GCF_002162155.2 Triticum dicoccoides
CTTCCCAAGGTCGTTGTTCACCTATTTAGCAGAAAAGGCAAACCATGTGGCTTTCGGTGCCTTCGTGGATGCTGAGAAGGCGCTTCCAACTCCTCCAATGGGTAGTGGTGTCCTCCCAAATGGTGGCAAGGGTCATGCGGCATCTTTCACCAACCTTCAACTCATTGATAAGGATGGGAACAACAACCCCATAAAAGCAAACCTGCCCGAGTTAATTACCAAGGCCAAATGCCATTCTATTACACATATTGACCACAGCCAATGCCTTTATGGTGGGCCAGGAGGTTGCGTGTGATAAGATGTAATATTATTTGTTTGAGCTTAGTCTCTTTCAAACTCTTTGTTACTTAATAAATCATATGGGTGACATAAATTATGAAGAGAATAAATGTCCACTACTTTTACATCATGTTAATGGGGTCGATGGAGCCATGCTGCGTCTCCACTAGCGGGCAAAGGTGTGGCGGCACGCGACGCCCATCGAGAAGCCCATGTGTGTTTTTGTCGTCAAGCAAAGGGAAAGGGAGTTGGTGTTTTCTATGTCTGGATTTTGCAATCTTGGTGTATAGCTAGGTGATAGCTTTGCCTTTTGGGTTTAGTTAAACGGGGACGTTTATTTGTTAGACATTTGTATAATGGTTTTGCTGCGTTGTTGAATGCATAGGGCTGTGTTAGATTGCAAATGTAGAAAGAAAATCGGGAAGTCCAACACATGACTGGGCTTTAATTCGAATGTGGCCATATATATTTTCGTTAGACTGCCACTTTGGACCTCTTTTTTTCAGTGCAAGAATAAAGTTCCATTCTTTAACTGGACCTATAGAGCGAGAAAAGGGAAAGAAAAGAGTAACGGTTAGCAAAATTGTGGAGCACGTCGAACGATAATTTCACATTCACGCTTTGCACTAATCAAATTAGCTGAAATGGCAAAAGAAAAACTAAGAAGCCCAAGGTATAGTTGGGCCAAAATTCGGACATCGGGTTATATGTCTTGGCTCAGCCAAAAATCATAGAAGTGGGAAAAAATGTTTTCTTTAAATCTTTTAATTAAGATAACAGTGAAAAAGAAAAAGAAATCTATTGCGTCCGAAATGTTTTTGTTAGACCAGAGAGGCAAAACGATGCAAATAAAGTGATGTCTAACAGAGTAGTGATCAGTAAAACTGTGAGTTAGGTTGGACAACTATCCCACGCATACGTTTCAGAACAATCAATCTACCTGAGATGAAAAGAGAAAAACCGAAGAGTTCAATATACAGCCCGACCACAATTTAAACATGAGTTCATATATTTTTCCTAGACAGAAAAGGCAGACAAATGAACACAAACTAAAATAGACTGGCACACAAAGATTGCTCCCTCCGTACCGGTGCATAAGTCATCTTATGTTGTGCACTGCGACCAAGGCGGAGGAAAAAACGAAAGAACTTAATGTTCATTTGCTAATTAATAGCATTGCATGTAATGAACTGGCCACTACATGCATTGCTAGGTAGTCTCAAGTCATTAAAAACATACATGCCCCACGTCTCTTATTGGTTGATTTCTTTATTCATGTCAAAAAACAAGAAACGAGGTGAGGTTAATGAACTGCGTCTAAGTGTTTTGGGATTATTTGATTTTCGTAAGATGACTTATAATGGGAAAAGAGCTCCCGAGGACACATGCGAATTATCGTCAAGCTAGTTTTCATCATGCTCATATGATTCACGTTCGGTACTTTGATAATTTGATATGTGGGTGGACCGGTGCTTGGGTACTGCCCTTACTTTGACAAGCATCCCACTTATGATTAACCCCTATTGCAAGCATCCGCAACTATAGAAGAATTATTAAGGTAAACCTAACCACAACATTAGACATATGGATCCAAATCAGCCCCTTACGAAGCAACACATAATCTAGAGTTTAAGCTTCTGTCACTCTAGCAACCCATCATATACTTATTACTTCCCAATGCCTTCCTCTAGTCCCAAATAATGGTGAAGTGTCATGTAGTCGACGTTCACATAACACCACTAGAGGAAATACAACATACATCTCATCAAAATATCGAACGAATACCAAATTCACATGACTACTAATAGCAAGACTTCATCCATGTCCTCAGGAACAAACGTAACTACTCACAAAGCATATTCACGTTCATAATCAGTGGAATAATAATATGCATTAAGGATCTGAACATATGATCTTCCACCAAGTAAACCAATTAGCATCAACTACAAGGAGCAATCAACACTACTAGCAACCCACAGGTGCCAATTTGTGGTTTTGATACAAGATTGGATACAAGAGATGAACTAGGGTTTTGAGAGGAGATGGTGCTGGTGAATATGTTGATGGAGATTGATCCCCTCCCGATGAGAGGATCGTTGGTGATGACGATGGTGATGATTTTCCCCTCCCGGAGGGAAGTTTCCCCGGCAGCATAGCTCTGTCGGAGCCCTAGATTGGTTCCGCCAAGCTTCCGCCTCGTGGCGGTGGAGTTTCGTCCTGTAAGCTTGCTTCTGATTTTTTCCAGGGTAAAAGCCTTCATACAGCAGAAGATGGGCACAGGAGGGCCACCAGGGGGCCCAGGAGACAGGGGGCACGCCCAGGAAGGGTGGGCGCGCCCCCACCCTCCTGGCGAAGGTGTGGGCCCCCTCTGGTGTTTTCTTCGCTCAATAATTCTTATTAATTCCAAAACTGACTTCCATGGAGTTTCAGGATTTTTGGAGCTGTGCAGAATAGGTTTCCAATATTTGCTCCTTTTCCAGCCAGAATTCCAGCTGCCGGCATTCCCCCTCTTCATGGTAAACCTTGTAAAATAAGAGAGAATAGCCATAAGTATTGAGATATAATGTGTAATAACAGCCCATAATGCAATAAGTATTGATATAAAAGCATGATGCAAAATGGACGTATGAACTCCCCCAAGCTTAGACCTCGCTTGTCCTCAAGCGGAAGCCGAAATTGATAAATATGTCCACATGTTTAGAGATAGAGGTGTTGATAAAAATAAAATACGGACATGAGAGCATCATGATCATTCTTATAACAGCAACATATATAGATTTTGTCATATGATTTCTTATGCTCAAGTAACAATCAATTCACAATGTCAAGTATGGTTCAGAAACTTCATCGGGAACTAACAAACTATAATATCAGTCATTGAAGCAATTGAAATTTATCATAACATCAGAAAGAGTCAAGAATAGAGCCTTTCAGCAAGTCCACATACTCAACTATCATGTAGTCTTCTACAATTGCTAACACTCACGCTATACTTGTGGTTATGGA
>NC_041387.1:635259887-635383842 GCF_002162155.2 Triticum dicoccoides
TCAAACACGAGGAGCTTGCGAAAGGATAAATTGAAAAAGGGAAAGGTGAAGATCACCTTGACTCAAGCATAAAGTAAAAACATAAAGTAAAAGATAGGCCCTTCGCAGAGGGAAGCAGAGCTTGTCATGTGCTTTTAGGGTTGGATGCATAAAATCTTAATGCAAAAGAACGTCACTTTATATTGCCACTTGTATATGGACCTTTATTATGCAGTCCGTCGCTTTTATTGCTTCCACAACAAGATCGTATAAAGCTTATTTTCTTTGCATTAATAAGTCATACATATTTCGAGAGCAATTTTTATTGCCTGTAGCATGACAATTTACTTGAAGGATCTTACTCAATCCATAGGTAGGTATGGTGGACTCTCATGGCAAAAACTGGATTTAAGGATATTTGGAAGCACAAGTAGTATCTCTACTTGGTGCAAGGGATTTGGCTAGCATGAGGGGGAAAGACAAGCTCAACATGTTGGGAAGATCAATGACGATATACTTTAACTAATATGTGAGAAAACATAAACCATTACGTTGTCTTCCTTGTCCAACATCAACTCTATTAGCATGTCATACTTAATGAGTGCTCCCAATCATAAAAGATGTCCATGATAATATATTTGTATGTGAAAACCTCTCTTTCCTTATTACTTCCTATTAATTGCAACGATGACCAAAACTACGTTTGTCAACTCTCAACAACTTTTATGCCTCATACTTTCTATGTGTGAAGTCATTACTATCCATAAGATCACTATGAGCTCTTTTATTCTTTTATTCTTTTTACTTTCTCAAGATCATAGCAAGATAGCAAAGCCCTTGACTCAACACTAATCTTTATTATAGATAGCTCAGGGACTCGATTACATAAAGAGATCACAAAGCAAAACTCATAACTAATTGATACTAAAACTTCAATCTACTAGATCAAGATACTACTAAAAGGATAAAACTAAATAAAACGGTAAAGATAGGAGTGTGATGGTGATACGATACCGTGCCACCTCCCCCAAGCTTGGCAGTTGCCAAGGGGAGTGCCCATACCCATGTGATTATGTCCTCGGAGGTGGTGAAGTAGGAGTTGTTGATGATGTAGGCTTCTTCCTCAATTTACGCTTGAGGATAGTATTTTGTTCCTTTAGATCATCGATCTCCTGCTCAAGACTTAATATTCTTTTGCATAGTTCCTGTTTATTTTCCTGCAAGAGATGAAAAGGGATAAACTCGATCTTTGGCTTCTTTGCTCTATCAGGGAGGCTTGACTTTTTAAACTCCACATGCATGTCCCCAGGTTGAGGTAATGGGGCTTCATCTTCGTCTGAACTCGTCTCCTCCTTTCCCTTAGGCTCATAGTCTTCCTCTTCTTAAGTGGTCCATCCATCATGCTCCAAGTCCCCGTAGACCCTTGGGTCTGCAAGGTAATTAGCCACATAGCTTTCCCCTTCCGAATCCTGAGACGACATATTGCTCTAATCTATAACAGAAACAGCTCGAAACGAAAACAGAGGGTATTTGCGTGATATGGTGGTCAAAGCCTTCGGGAGATTATATAATGAATTTTTAGCGACCAAAATACGTAACGTGCAAGAAAACGGAGTCCGGGAGGCACACGAGGTGGCCACGAGACAGGGGGGCGCGCCTAGGAAGAGTGGGCGCGCCCTCCACCCTCGTGGAGGCCTCGTGTCCTTCCCGGACTACTTCTTTCTTTCCAAAATACTTAAATATTCCAAAACAGATAAAAATTGCCATTAGAATTATTTTGGAGTCGGTTTACTTATCGTACCACATACCTATTCCTTTTCGGAGTCTGGAACGTTCTGGAAAGTGTCCCTTATGTATTCCTCCGGGGTTACGGTTTCAATAATATTAATTTCAACATTAATAGGATTACTTGAGATATAATGTTTAATTCTTTGACCGTTCACCACCCTCGGACTTGTGCCTTCGAAGTAGTTGATTTTTATGGCACCGGAACGATAGACCTCATCGATAACGTAAGGACCTTCCCATTTAGAGAGAAGTTTTCCTGCAAAAAATCTTAAATGAGAGTTGAATAATAACACATAATCACCTACGTTAAAGTAGCGCTTTTGTATCCTTTTATCATGCCATCGTTTAACTTTTTCTTTGAATAGCTTAGCATTCTCATAGGCCTGGGTTCTCCATTCATCAAGTGAGCTAATGTCAAACAACCTCTTCTCCCCGGCAATTTTGAAGTCATAGTTGAGATCTTTAATAGCCCAAAATTCTTTATGTTCAAGTTCTAGAGGTAAGTGACATGCTTTTCAATGAACCATCTTATACGGAGACATACCCATACGATTTTTATATGCAGTTCTATAGGCCCATAATGCATCATCAAGTTTTTTGGACCAATTCTTTCTAGATCTATTCATAGTATTTTGCAAAATTAATTTGAGCTCTCTATTGCTCAACTCTACTTGACCACTAGACTGTGGGTGATAAGGAGATGCGAGTCTATGATTAACATCATACTTAGCAAGCATCTTATGGAAAGCACCATGAATAAAATGTGAACCACCATCAGTCATAAGATATCTAGGGACTCCAAACCTTGGAAAAATAACTTCTTTAAGCATCTTAATAGAGGTGTTATGATCAGCACTACTAGTTGGAATAGCTTCTACCCACTTAGTAACATAATCAACAGCAACTAAAATATGTGTGTAACCATTAGAGGCAGGAAAAGGTCCGATATAATCAAAGCCCCAAACATCAAATGGTTCAATAACAAGAGAATAATTCATAAGCATTTCTTGACGTCTACTAATATTACCAATTCTTTGACATTCATCACAAGATAAGACAAACTTACGAGCATCTTTGAAGAGAGTAGGCCAATAAAAACCGGATTGCAATACCTTATGTGCAGTTCTATCTCCAGCATGGTGTCCTCCATATGATTCAGAGTGACACTTGCGTAGGATCTGTTCCTGTTCATGCTCAGGTACACAACGTCTAATAACACCATCTTCTCCTTCTTTATAAAGGTGTGGGTCATCCCAGAAGTAATGTCTTAAATCATAAAAGAACTTTTCCTTTTGCTGGTATGTGAAGCTAGGTTGTATAAATTTAGCAACAATGTAATTAGCATAATCAACATACCAGGGAGCAGTACAAGAAGCAACAACAATCGCTAATTGTTCGTCAGGAAAGCTATCATCAATAGGTAGTGGGTCATCAAGAACATTCTCTAACCTAGACAAGTTGTCTGCAACAGGGTTCTCAGCTCCCTTTCTATCAATAATATGCAAATCAAATTCTTGGAGCAAGAGAACCCATCTAATGAGTCTAGGCTTAGCATCTTTCTTTTCCATAAGATATTTAATAGCAGCATGATCAGTGTGAATAGTAACTTTGGAATCAACAATATAAGGTCTAAACTTATCACATGCAAACACAACTACTAAGAACTATTTTTCAGTGGTAGCATAATTTCTCTGGGCAGTATCAAGAGTTTTACTAGCATACTGGATAAGATTCAATTTCTTATCAACTCTTTGCCCTAGAACAGCACCTACAGCATAATCACTAGCATCGCACATAATTTCAAAGGGTAAATTCCAATCAGGTGGCTGAACAATAGGTGCAGTGATCAAAGCTTTCTTAAGTATTTCAAATGCTTCTACACAATCATCATCAAAGACAAAAGGAATATCTTTTTGCAATAAATTAGTCAGAGGCATAGAGATTTTAGAAAAGTACTTAATGAACCTCCTATAAAAACCGACATGACCAAGGAAACTTCTTATACCTTTTATGTCCTTGGGACATGGCATCTTTTCAATAGCATCAACTTTAGCTTTATCAACTTCAATACCTCTCTCAGAAATCTTGTGGCCCAAGACAATGCCTTCATTAACCATAAAGTGGCACTTTTCCCAATTCAAGACGAGACTAGTGTCTTCTCATCTCTGCAAAACTCAATCAAGGTTGCTCAAGCAATCATCAAAAGGGGATCCGTCAACAGAGAAATCATCCATGAATACCTCACAAATCTTTTCACAAAAGTCAGAGAATATAGCCATCATGCATCTTTGAAAAGTAGAAGGTGCATTACATAAACCAAAAGGCATACGTCTATAAGCAAAAGTACCAAAAGGGCAAGCAAAAGTCGTTTTTGATTGATCCCCCGCTGACACAGGTATTTGAGAGAAACTAGAATAACCATCTAGAAAGTAGAAATGTGTGTGTTTGGATAGTGTTTCTAGCATTTGATCAATAAAAGGTAAAGGGTAATGATCTTTCTTAGTAGCTTTATTTAATTTACGGAAATCAATTACCATCCTATAACCTGTAATAATTCTTTGCGGGATCAATTCATCTTTATCATTAGGAACGATAGTAATACCTCCCTTTTTAGGAACACAATGAACAAGGCTTACCCAATCACTATCAGCAACGGGATAAATTATACCTGCCTCAAGGAGCTTTAGTATCTCCTTTCTTACCACTTCTTTCATCTTAGGATTTAATCGTCATTGAGGATCTCTAACTAGGTTGGCACCTTCCTCCAATTTAATTTTGTGTTGGCATAGCGTGGGACTAATGCCCTTGAGATCATCCAGAGTATATCTGATAGCAGCACGGTGCTTCTTGAAAGTTTTCAATAATCTTTCTTCTTCTGGCTCTGAAAGGTTAGCACTAATAATAACAGGATATATTTTCTTTTCATCAAGATAAGCATACTTAAGATTATCAGGTAATGGTTTGAGCTCAAACACGGGATCACCCTTGGGTGAAGGGGGATCTCCTAGAATTTCAACGGGTAGGTTGTGTTTCAGAATAGGTTCCTATTGAAGGAACGCTTCATCTATCTCCCTTCTTTCATTCATAAACATATCATTTTCATGGTCTAGCAAATATTGTTCTAACGGATCAGTAGAAGGCACGACAATAGAAGCAAGACCAATAATCTCATCCTTACTAGGTGATTCTTTATCACGGGGTTGTCTATGAAACTTAGCAAAATTAAACTCATGAGACACATCCCCTAAGCCAATTGTAACAGTATCCTTTTCACAATCAATCCTAGCATTAACAGTATTCAAGAAGGGTCTACCAAAAATAATGGGACAAAAATCATCTTGTGGGGAACTAAGAACAAGAAAATCAGCAGGATATTTAACCTTCCCACACAAGACTTCAACATCTCTAACTATCCCAACTGGTGAAATAGTATCTCTATTGGCAAGCTTGATAGAAACATCAATACCTTCCAATTCAGTAGGTGCAATAACATGCATAATTTCTTTATATAAGTCATAGGGTATTGCACTAGCACTAGCACCCATATCACATAAGCCATGATAACAATGATCTCCTATTTTAATAGAAATAACAGGCATGCCTACAACAGGTCTATGTATCTTAGCATCTGGTCTGACAATATTAGCAGTCTCACCACAGAAATAAATAACATGCCCATCTAAATTATCATCCAAGAGATCTTTAACCATAGAAATACTAGGTTCAACTTTAATTTGCTCAAGAGGTGTATAAGTCCTAGTATTACTCTTATGAACAACAGTCGAAGTTTTAGCATGATCCTTTATCCTAACAGGAAAAGGAGGTTTCTCTACATAAGTAGTAGGAACAATAGGATCACTATAAGTGACAGTCTTTTCTTCAACTGTAATAGGTGCAACTACTTTTACTTCAATGGGAGGATTATATTTAAACCACTTCTCCTTAGGGAGATCAACGTGAGTAGCAAAAGATTCACAAAAAGCAGCTACTATCTCAGAGTCAAGTCCATACTTAGCGCTAAATCCACGAAAAGCATCGGTATCCATAAAAGATTTAACACAATCAAACTTAGGTGTCATACCTGACTCCTTACCATCATCGGAACCCCGATCTTCAGAGTTGTGTTTAATTCTTTCCAATAAATCCCACTTGAATTCAATAGTCTTCAGCATATAAGAACCAGCACATGAAGTATCGAGCATGTTGCGATCATTTGGAGAAAGCCGAGCATAAATTTTTTGAATAATCATTTTTCTAGAGAGCTCATGATTGGGGCATGAATATAACATTGACTTAAGCCTCCCCCAAGCTTGAGCGATGCTTTCTCCTTTGCGAGGCCATAAATTATATATGTAATTACGATCATGATGAACAAGATGCATAGGATAGAACTTCTGGTGAAATTCCAACTTCATTCGTTTATAATTCCAAGATCCCGTATCATCATATAGCCTATACCATGTCAATGCATCTCCCTTCAAAGATAAAGGGAAGACCTTCCTTTTGACAACATCATCGGGAATACCTGCAAGCTTAAATAATCCACAAACTTCATCCACAAAGATAAGGTGTAAATCGAGATGCAATGTTCCATCTCCTGCAAAGGGATTAGCTAGCAGTTTCTCTATCATACCCGAAGGAATCTCAAAGTAAATATTTTCAGTAGGTTCAGTAGGTTGAGGAGCAACTCTTTGCTCTTCTGGTCGGGGTGAAGATACCCCGAACAAGCCCCTCAAAGGATTAGTTTCCATAGTAACAAGTGACAGAAAATATCAGCACACTATATAAATGTTTTCTTACCAAGTTCCACTCACCAAAAGCACTCCCCGGCAACGGCGCCAGAAAAGAGTCTTGATGACCCACAAGTATAGGGGATCTATCATAGTCCTTTCAATAAGTAAGAGTGTCGAACCCAACGAGGAGCAGAAGGAAATGACAAGCGGTTTTCAGTAAGGTTTTCTCTGCAAGCACTAAAATAGTAGGTAACAGATAGTTTCGTGATAAGATAAATTGTAGCAAGTAACAAGCAATGAAAGTAAATAAGGTGCAGCAAGGTGGCCCAATCCTTCTTGTAGCAAAGGACAAGCCTGGACAATTTCTTATAATGAGAAAAGAGCTCCCGTGGACACATGGGAATTATCGTCAAGCTAGTTTTCATCACGCTCATATGATTCGCGTTCGGTACTTTGATAATTTGATATGTGGGTGGACCGGTGCTTGGGTACTAGCCTTACTTGGAAAAGCATCCCACTTATGATTAACCCCTATTGCAAGCATCTGCAACTACAAAAGAAGTATTAAGGTAAACCTAACCACATCATTAGACATATGGATCCAAATCAGCCCCTTACGAAGCAACACATAAACTAGGGTTTAAGCTCCTGTCACTCTAGCAACCCATCATCTACTTATTACTTCCCAATGCCTTCCTCTAGGCCCAAATAATGGTGAAGTGTCATGTAGTCGACGTTCACATAAAACCACTAGAGGAAAGACAACATACATCTCATCAAAATATCGAACGAATACCAAATTCACATGACTACTAATAGCAAGACTTCACCCATGTCCTCAGGAACAAACGTAACTACTCACAAAGCATATTCGTGTTCATAATCAGAGGAGTAATAATATGCATTAAGGATCTGAACATATGATCTTCCACCAAGTAAACCAATTAGCATCAACTATAAGGAGTAATCAACACTACTAGCAACCCACATGTACCAATTTGTGGTTTTGATACAAGATTGGATACAAGAGATGAACTAGGGTTTTGACAGGAGATGGTGCTGGTGAAGATGTTGATGGAGATTGACCCCCTCCTGATGAGAGGATCGTTGGTGATGACGATGGTGATGATTTCCCCCTCCCGGAGGGAAGTTTCCCCGGCAGAACATCTCTGCCGGAGCCCTAGATTGGTTCCGCCAAGGTTTCACCTCGTGGCGGCGGATTTCGTCCCGTAACCTTGCTTCTCATTTTTTCCAGGGTAAAAGCCTTCATATAGTAGAAGATGGGCACCGGAGGGCCACCAGGGAGCCCAGGAGACAGGGGGCGCGCCGAGGAAGGGTGGGTGCGCCCCCACCCTCCTGGCCAGGGTGTGGGCCCCCTCTGGTGTTTTCTTTGCTCAATAATTCTTATTAATTCCAAAACCGACTTCCATGGAGTTTCAGGATTTTTGGAGCTGTGCAGAATAGGTTTCCAATATTTGCTCCTTTTCCAGCCAGAATTCCAGCTGCCGGCATTCCCCCTCTTCATGGTAAACCTTGTAAAATAAGAGAGAATAGCCATAAGTATTGAGATATAATGTGTAATAACAACCCATAATGCAATAAATATTGATATAAAAGCATGATGCAAAATGGACGTATCAGGGAACAACGTATGTTAGTATGCGGTTTGACCGATAAAGATCTTGTAGGAACCAATATGAGCATCTAGGTTCCGCTATTGGTTATTAACCAGAGATGTGTCTCGGTCATGTCTACATAGTTCTCGAACCCGTAGGGTCCGCACACTTAACGTTCAATGACGATTTGTATTATGAGTTATGTGGTTTGATGATCAAAGTTTGATCAGAGTCCCGGATGAGATCACAGACATGAGGAGGAGTTTCTAAATGGTGAGACATAAAGATTCATATATTGGAAGGTTACATTCGGACACCGGAATGGTTCGGGTCGTTTCGGATAAGTTTCGGAACCCCCCTCCCCCGGGAAGTTCATGGGCCTTAGTGGAGAAGAGAGAGGGTTGGCCAGGAGGTGGCGCCTATTGGTGTCAAAACTGGCGGATCTCGGGTAGGGGGTCCCGATCTGTGCGTCTAAGGCTAATGGTAACAAGAGGCAAGGGACATGATGTTTTACCCAGGTTCGGGCCCTCTCGATGGAGGTAAAACCCTACTTCCTGCTTGATTGATATTTGATGATATGGGTATTACAAGAGTTGATCTACCACGAGATCATAGAGGCTAAACCCTAGAAGCTAGCCTATGATGATTATGATTGTGTCTCTAAGGACCAAACCCTCCGGTTTATATAGACACCGGAGGGGGCTAGGGTTTACACAGAGTCGGTTACAAAGAAGGAGATCTAATATCCGGATCGCCAAGCTTGTGTTCCACGCAAAGGAGAGTCCCATCCGGACATGGGACGAAGTCTTGAGTCTTGTATCTTCACGTCCCATCAGTCCGGACAAAGTATATAGTCCGGATGTCCGGATACCCCCTAATCCAGGACTCCCTCAGTAGCCCCTAAACCAGGCTTCAATGACGATGAGTCTGGCGCGCAGATTGTTTTCGGCATTGCAAGGCGGGTTCCATCTCTGAATACTCCAAAGTAATGAATAGTGTCCGGATTCACATCAATGTCGTACTCCTCAGCTTGTGTGCTTTAATAATGGTCATCTCCACGTGTCGAACGAATACGAGGAGCCGGGGCATTTTTGCATTTGCCACCCCGGTCCTGCAGGCGAACCATCTATTTGAAGGGACGGGGATTCTCAGATCCAAGCTTCACCTTCTTCCCTTGAGCGAGCATCCACCAGAGCGCGCCCAGAAAAAATCATTCCAGCATGGCTGGTCGCCGCAGCTCCGCCTCTCGCCCCCGTAGCTCTAGGCTAGGTGATTGGGAAGAATATTCTGTTCCTCAAAGCCGTTTAATAGAGCTGCAGACCCAAGGGTTTCTTCCGCCAGCATTCATGGTCCCCACGTGAGCCGGACTAGCCACCTATAATGGCGGGGAGCAAGCAGAGAGATCTCCCAATCCATCCCCAGGGGAGCGAATATGCCTCATCCCGCATCTGCTAAGAGGCGTCGGGTTTCCAATCCACCCATTCCTTCGCGGGCTCCTAGAGTTCTACGGCCTCCAGTTGCACAACTTCACCCCTGCCTCCGTGCTGCACATAGCAGGATACGTTGCCCTTTGTGAACTATTTCTGGGCTGCGAGGCTCACTTCGGGTTATGGAAGAAGTTGTTCTGCCTCGTCCCTCGCAACCAGGGGGAATCCATATGTCAAGTGGGAGGAGCCGAAGTATGGCGCGTCGCCGAGACCGGATACCTGTCCGGTACTCCCAAGAAGGCACCTGAAAACTGGCCCTCGGAGTTGTTTTATGTTGATGACATTCCCCTTCCGTATCTAGTCCGGACGGGTCTCCCTGAGTTCAGTAATGCTCCACCGAAGGCATGCCGAAGTTGGCGCCCTTAGGGCCTCCAAGAGGAGGATACTAGAGAAGCACACTTCCTGATAAGCAGGATAAAGATACTGGCCAAATCAGGGCTGACAATAGTCGAGGTTATAGCAATATGCATAATGCGGGGAGTGCAACCGCTTCAATATCGGGGGAAGCCCATGTGGCATTACAATGGGGAAGATGATGCCAGCCGCTGCGGTTGTAAAGGTCCGGACTCCGCCACTGCTCTGGCAAGGATATTGTCCGATTTGTATAAAGGAGGAGAAGAAGAATTTCTTCATATTAAACCACGGGATGGGTTTTCTATGTACAACCCCCCCCCCCCCAAGCTGGGTAAGTCGTCACTCTTTCCCCCGCTCCATTCATTCTGGCGTCCTTCGTCATGATTATTTATCTCGATATTTCTGAGCAGGAACTGAGGAGGGCCGTAGAAGGAGTCAACAGCCCCTCCCCGCAGCCAGAGGACCCCGGAAGGGCCTTCGATCCAGGACTTGAAGAAGATCCGAATATTACTATGGAGCTCGTCAACGGGACATTTTATCAGGCCAGCTGCGATGGCACCTCGGTGGCTATTGTCGCTGACTATCCTGGACTCTACCTGCATCGCGTGTAAGCAAAGCCGAAACCTTGTCCTCTGAAGAGGACTCCTTTCTGATACCATGCCTTATGCCTAAAGTATCGTATTTGTAGAGACGATCATCAGAACGCAACGCCGAGCCCCTAGGGGCTCGTTGGCAAAGGGCGTCCGGGTCGGGCAGGCTTAAGAGGAAGGCGGTTAGGGCCGAAATGCCATTACAGAGGTATGGTAAAAACCTGCTCTGTAATTATTGTGTTTGAAATGTAACAGCGTCCTTTGTGTTCTGGCAGAAAGAGGAGTTGCCGGTCTATATCCAGAGAACCTGCCGATCATGCCTCCACCAGCCGGATTCCAGAACCGGCTTCAAGAGAGGAGGCCAATGCGGGGCCGATGCCGGATTGTCCTCCGACAAAGGATGCGGATATGCTTTCCGCCACGAATTCAGAAGTAGAGAGTGCCATGAATCATCGGCGCCGATGGGCCGTATTTCGCAATAACATCTTTTCCGAAGAGGCATTTAATACTTTCAATTCGGGAGACGCATACATCCGAGCTGCTCAAGGCGGGCTCGCCCGGGCGACGGACTAGTATGACTAAGATATACGGGTAAGAAAATTTGATAAGCATGTATAGCAGTAGCCCCTGAGACTTGAAACGGTTGGAACAACTATGTTAAGGATCAATGTATGCACAGGTCCTTGTAGATAAGAATGCCCAGTTGTCTCAAGAGCTGGAGGAGTGCAAGACCCTGCTGAGGTCCGCGGTTGCCAAACTAGAGGAATCCCAGAAGGCCTCAGCTAGTAACATTTGTCTCAATAGAGAAATTGCATGGAAATGTACCAGTTAGTAATTGGCTTGTTTGATAAGTCTAACAGAAAATTCTGCAGACAATCCCGGGGGGAATCCGGAGATCATAAGAGAGAGCGAGTCGCATCTCCAAAGGCAGCTAAAAGCTGGCGAGCGTGTTCTTATGCAAGTTAGGCAGGAGAAGAACGATCTTCAAGATGCCAATGTCCGGCTAGGCGTCGAATTACGAGATATTCGCGCTTAGCTGGGGGACTCCGTGAAGGAGAATAGAAGGCTTCATCGCGGCATTTATGGTGAGTGCCTAGACGAACTGTAGTACAGCTCGGCGAGGAAGCATATTGAAAGAGTTTATATCTATAGGTATGTTGACGGGCCGCCCTGAAGAGGAGATGCCCGCGTCCGTAGGTGATTTACTGCAAGACCTCTCACAGCTGCATGAGTGAGCTCGGCAGGTGATGCAGGGTATTGCCCAGGCCTTGTGGCCATCCACCTCCTTGCCAAAAGGCATGGGGGAGCTCGTGGATATGCTCCAAGGATCACGGCGGCGCTTCCGATTGTGGAAGATGTCAGCCTGCCGACAAGGTGCAAGAGAAGCCTGGGCCATGGTGAAGACACGCTACACCAAGCTTGACCCGAACCATATGGCCTAAGTTGGACCGGCGGGGCCAGATGGGCAAGAAATTCCCGTGAGTCTGGTGTATGACCAGGTAGCGTTAGCCGCAAAGTATTCCCAACAGGATTGCAAGCTAGCTAGCCTGTTGGACGGTATAGAGGAAGAATATAGTCAGTCCAAGTGACTATGTAATTTAATGGTCATATGTAGTCCCTAGCCAGATTAAAAATCATTTGTCATGGCTGACCTTTTCGCTTCAGCCCCCGGATCCGACAGTCCGGCGTGTATAGGAATACCCGCTCAGTTATGCAGAACCGGGGTATGCGTGGAAACCAGGGGTAGGGGTCATAAGTGCTTGAATAGACAAGTACCCAACTAGTTATGTTATATTACATGGATAGTAAGAAACATCTTCCAGGGAGAATAGTTCCGTTAGGGGTTCCTTTCCCTGGGTACACATGCATTGATGTACATGTCCGGACTGCGAACAGAGACGCAGGATGCAAACACTTCTGGGGATTCACATTGTAATAAACCAAAAAAACATCTTTTGTTCACCGACCGAATATTCCCTTAAGAATGCTAGCTTTCGGCTTCACCCAGTCTGAGGTACACATCCGGCTGAACCGGCAGTAACAATCGCAGAGGTGCTCCCCTTATGCCCTAGCCGAATTAACGGGAGCGTAGGGCATAAACACAAGAGCCAGGCAACCCAACATGGCCACATCTTAAGTCATATCGATGCATATAATGGTGAAGAAAAGGCACATATGGAAAAAGAACGCATATGTGATAGGCAAGAAGCCATGAAAGTAATTATATTTAGCTTCCATATAGGAAGCCCCCAGGTATGATTTACACACATAGTGCGGCCGGAGTGGTCCGAGCATCCGCACTGTATTGAGTACTTTGTGTGAAGAAGGAAAAAGGGCGAGAAAGGAAAGAAGGGGAGGAACATAATTAAAAGGGCGGGGTTAAGGAGACGGACACTGAGTTCGGCGCTAGGCGTAGAATCTCTGGAGTTTGGCCGCGTTCCATGGGTTCGGTTCGAGTCTGTTATCGGATGCATTGCGCAGGCGGTACGCTCCTCCGGTGAGAACTTTATCAATAATGAAGGGACATTCCCACTTAGGTTTGAGATTGTCCTTCTTCTTCTCTGGTAGGCATAGAACAAGTTCGCCAATATTATAAGTTTTGGCCCGCACTTCTCTACTTTGGTACCGTCTAGCCTGCTGCTGATAGAATGCGGAACGGGCTTTTGCGACATCGCGCTCCTCCTCCAGGGCATCTAAATTGTCCTACCGATCTAACTCGGCTTCCTTCTCTTTGTACATGCGCACGCGAGGTGAGTCATGGATTATGTCGCAGGGTAGTACTGCTTCTGCACCGTTCACCATAAAAAATGGTGTGTATCCGGTGGTGCGATTCGGCGTGGTACGCAGCCCCCAGAGTACGGAGTCGAGCTCCTCGACCCAGTGCATGTCCGATTTTGTCAAGGACCTCACTAGCTAGTATAGGTTTGATGCCTCTCATGATGAGACCGTTTGCACGTTCGACCTGGCCGTTTGTTTGGGGATGGTAGACGGAGGCGTAATCAAGCTTAATGCCCATGTTGTCGCACCAAGTTTTCACTTCATCGGCTGTGAAGTTTGAGCCATTGTCAGTGATGATGCTGTGGGGGACGCCGTAACGGTGTACAACCCCGGATATGAAGTCTATCACTGGTCTGAATTCAGCCGTTTTAACTAGTTTGGCCTCTATCCATTTGGTGAACTTGTCCACCATGACCAATAGGTATTTTTTCTTATGGCTTCCCCCTTTAAGAGGTCCGACCATATCCAGTCCCCAGACCACGAAGGGCCATGTAATGGGGATTGTTTGGAGAGTGGTAGGGGGCATATGACTCTGATTGGCAAAGAGTTGGCAACCGACGCAGTGTTGGACAAGGTCCTGTGTGTCTACTTGGGCTGTCGTGCAATAAAAACCTATACGGAAGGCCTTGCTGACAAGCGCCCGAGCCGTAGCATGGTGTCTGCCGAGTCTGGCATGGATTTTAGCCAAGAGCTGTCGCCCTTCCTCTTCGGAGATGCATCTTTGGAGCACTCTGGTCGTGCTTTTCTTATAGAGTTCTCCCTCATGGACTTTGTAGGCCTTGGAATGCCGCACAATACATCGTGCTTCATTTTGGTCCTCGGGGAGCTCCTGCCTATTTAGGTAGGCCAGGAAAGGCTCAGTCCACGAGGCAATTACAGCCATGATTTCGTGGCTCGAAGGTGTTATTTTGGTGGCGGAGCCTCCGATTACGTCCGATGGTTCGGAATCTGGGACTGTGTTCGGATCCGGTCTAGTATTGTCGGACTCCCCTTCCCATACCACGGATGGCTTGAACAGCCTTTCCAGGAATATGTTAGGTGGGACAGGGTCGTGCTTAGCACCGATGCGGGCGAGGATATCCGCCGCTTGATTGTTTTCTCAAGCCACATGGTGGAATTCGAGCCCTCGAACCGGGCTGACATTTTGAGGATGTTATTACGGTAGGCTGCCATTTTAAGATCCTTGGCATCAAAGTCTCTGTTTATTGGTGATATTGCGAGGTTTGAATCCCTGTGCACTTCCAGGCGTTGAATGCCCATAGAGACTGCCATCCGAAGACCATGCAACAGAGCCTCGTATTCGGCTGCCTTGTTGGAGTCTGTGTATAATATTTGGAGTATGTACTGGACCGTGTCTCCGGTGGGGAAAGTCAGGACTACACCTGCCCCCAATCCGGCCAGCATTTTAGAGCCATCGAAGTGCATGATCCAATTAGAGTACGCGCCCTACTCTTTAGGGAGTTCGGCTTCTGTCCATTCGGCGACGAAGTCAGCCAATACTTGCGATTTAATGGCCCGCCGTGGTTTGTATGTTATGTCGAATGGGAGGAGCTCAATGGCCCATAGCAATCCGTCCCGTAGCATCGCGGTTGTTTATTATATCGTTGAGTGGTACTTCGGAGGCCACCGTAATCAAACACTCTTGGAAGTAGTGTCGTAGCTTCCGGGATGCCATGAAGACCGTGTATGCTATCTTTTGATAGTGTGGGTATCAGGATTTGCATGGGGTGAGGACCGTAGATACGTAATATACCGGCTTTTGGAGCGGGAATTTGTATCCGTCGGCTTCTCGTTCGACGACGAGCACTGCGCTTACAACTTGATGTGTTGCAGCTATGTACGATAGCATAGGTTCGCCAATATTTGGCGCTGTCAGGACTGGATTACTGGCCAATAAGGTCTTTATTTGATCCAGTCCGGCCGCGGCTGCATCTGTCCACACGAAGTGTTCGGTGCGTCGAAGAAGGCGGTAAAGAGGTAATGCCTTTTCTCCTAATCGGGAGATAAAGCGGCTTAAGGCACCCACGCATCCATCTAGTTTCTGGATATGCTTGAGGTCTATTGGGATAGCCAACTTTGACAGAGCTCAGATTTTGGCCGGGTTTGTTTCAATTCCTCTATTGGAAACAATGAAGCCGAGCAACTTTCCGGAGGGTACGCCAAAAACACACTTTTCTGGGTTTAGCTTGATGTCGTATGTTCGGAGGTTATCGAACGTAAGCCTCAAGTCATCTATTAGGGTTTCGACGTGTCTTGTTTTTATGACCACGTCGTCCACATATGCCTCCACTGTTTTGCCGATTTTCTTTTCCAGGCATGTTTGAATCATGCATTGATAGGTTGCGTCGGCATTTTTAAGCCCGAAAGGCATAGTGTTGAAGCAGAAAGGACCATATGGCGTTATGAAGGCCGTTGCAGCTTGATCGAACTCTGCCATCTTTATTTGATGGTATCCGGAGTATGCGTCGAGGAAACATAGTGAGTCGTGTCCTGCAGTGGCGTCGATGATTTGGTCGATGCGAGGGAGGGGGGAGGGATCCTTGGGGCAAGCCTTGTTGAGGTCTTTGAAATCGACGCATAGGCGCTAGGATTTGTCCTTCTTCGGTACCATTACGAGATTTGCCAGCCAATCCGGATGCTTGATGTCTCTGATGAATCCGGCCTCAAGTAGCTTGGCTAGCTCTTCTCCCATGGCTTGCCGTTTAGGCTCTGAAAAGCGCCGAAGAGTCTGTTTGACTGGCTTGTATCCTTTCAGTATATTGAGGTTGTGTTCGGCCAGTCTGCGTGGGATGCCTGGCATTTCCGAAGGATGCCAGGCGAAAATGTCCCAATTCTCGTGTAGGAAGTCTCGTAGTGCGGCGTCCATTGTAGGGCTCAACTGTGTCCCGATGGACGCTGTCTTCGTGGGGTCCTTTGGGTGGACCTGGAATTTGACTATCTCGTCTGCAGGTTTAAATGAGATGGACTTAGGTCATTTGTCGAGTATCACGTCGTCCCTGTCCACTGTGGTGCGCAGTGTTGTTAATTCTTCGGCTGCTAGGGCTTCGGATAATGCTTCCAGGGCTAGTGCTGTGGTTTTATTTTCAGCGCGGAGTGCGACATCCGGATCACTAGCTAGAGTGATGATTCCATTGGGCCCGGGCATCTTGAGCTTCATGTACCCGTAATGGGGTATAGCTTGAAAGCTTGTGAATGCGTCCCGCCCTAAAAGGGCGTGGTATCCGCTGCTATAAGGGGCCACTTGGAATGTGATTTCTTCGGACCTGTAATTCTCTGGAGTGCCGAATACCACATCGAGTGTGATTTTTCCCGCACACCGTGCCTCCCGACTAGGGATGATTCCCGTGAAGGTTGTGTCGCTTTGCTCAATGCGGCATTTATCAATTTCCATCTTGTTGAGTGTTTCTTCGTAGATCAAGTTTAATCCGCTTGCGCCGTCCATGAGTACTTTAGTGAGCCGAAAGCCATCCACGATTGGGCTAAGGACCAAAGCGGCTGGTGCCCGGACTGTCTGGAATTGAGGTTCGTCACTGGCACTGAAGGTTATAGCAGTGTCGTTCCACGGATTTATTTTTGCCACGTGGCAGATTTCAGCGAAATTTCGATGAGCTCACTTGCGCCTATTATTTGAGGCGAAAGTCTCAAAGACTATCAGTACCGTATTGTTTTCTTTGGCGGGGTGTTGCTCTGCTTTGTGGCTTACCAGAAGATCTTCGCCGCTTTTTGCCACCTGTCGAAGTATCCAACATGCTCTAAGGCTATGTGTTGGCGTAGTATCCGGCGTGTTGTGAATTTTGCATGGCCCATTGAGCCATTCTTCCAATATGGTTCCATGCCTTGGAGTGGGCTTTGGTTTTTTGGGAATTGGATCGAGTAACTTACGAGAGTTTGCCCTTTCAGTTCGGACAAAGGATTTTGTGAGAGCCGGATTATCCCAGAAGTCTGTTTGGGTTGTCCAGGTGCTCTCCATCGCACAATACTTCTGTACTATGGCTACTAAGTCGTCAAAGTGTACTATGTCACGGCGACTTATAGCATTAAGGATCCCTTTGTTCGTGCAATTTTTGCAAAAAAGTGAGATTGCATCTTCCTCATGACAGTCCTTAACCCTGTTTAGCACAAGGAGGAATCTGGCCTAGTAGCGATGTACTGTCTCTTGGAGCCCTTGTATGATATGGGAGAGAAGGTTTAAGTCTAGGTGGGTGGGTGTAGGTGAATCTGGATTTTGATCCGATCTAACGCCTAGGGACAGAGGAGCTTCCGGGCTTGACAGCTCGGGATCCAGGGTGCTGACCGATTTTTCCGGCCCGTTACCCGATTCTAAGTCCGGGTCTTGGTCATGTATTCCCGCGAGCGGGTATCTGGCTCAGAGAGCTCGGTGATCCGGACATAATTTGTCCTCAAAGTAGAGGGATAATCCATGTGTGGCTCTTCCACTATCGCTATCTCGTCGGTGACCGGTGGGGTTTTAATATCCCTCTGGCCGGGTTTAAGCCCGATCCGATCATAGTCTGTAGCGACTCCCAAAGCGGCGATGCGATCCAAGAGCTCATTGAGGGAGGAGATCTCTATTGGATTCATCTGTCCTGCGAGTTCCGAATTGATGTGGAGGTTTTTTTTGATGACCTGAGAGGTCATCGGGCGCAGAAGCCGGTCGGGCGGCCATGACGAAGCCGCCTAGTCGGAGAGTTTGGCCTACCGCCAGCGCTCCCCCAGAGGTGATGTTGTCCTTGACAACGAGACGGGCCATCGAGCCTTGCAGTAACGACACAGAGGAACTCTCAATGAAAGCACCAATGTCGGTGTCAAAACCGGCAGATGTCGGGTAGGGGGTCCCGATCTGTGCGTCTAAGGCTAACTGTAACAGGAGGCAAGGGACATGATGTTTTACCCAGGTTCGGGCCCTCTCGATGGAGGTAAAACCCTACTTCCTGCTTGATTGATATTTGGTGATATGGATATTACAAGAGTTGATCTACCACGAGATCGTAGAGGCTAAACCCTAAAAGCTAGCCTATGATGATTATGATTGTGTCTATACTATGTTCCCCAACAGTGGCATCCGAGCCAGGTCTATGCGTAGATGTTATATGCACGAGTAGAATAGAAAGAGTTGTGGGCAATAATAGTCATATTGCTTCCAGCAACGTCTTACTTTGATTTGGCGGTATTGTTGGATGAAGCGGCCCAGACCGACATTACATGACCGTGTTCATGAGACTGGTTCTACCGATGTGCTTCGCACACGGGTGGGTAGTGGGTGTCTGTTTCTCCAACTTTAGTTGAATCGACCTTGACTACGCCCGATCCTTGTTGAAGGTTAAAACAGCACACTTGATGAAAATCGTTGTGGTTTTGATGCCTAGGTAAAAATGGTTCTTGCTAGAATCCCGTAGCGGCCACGTAAAACTTGCAACAACAAAGTAGAGGATGTCTAACTTGTTTTTGCAGGGCTTGCTGTGATGTGATATGGTCAAGACGTGATGATATATAAATTGTTGTATGAGATGATCTTGTTTTGTAAAAGTTATCGGCAACTGGCAAGAGGCTAATGGTTGTCGCTTTATTGTATGAAATGCAATCGCCATGTAATTGCTTTACTTTATCACCACGCGGTAGCGATAGTCATAGAAGCAATAGTTGGCGAGACGACAATGATGCTACGATGGAGATCAAGCTGTCAAGCCGGTGATGATGGTGATGATGATGGTGCTTTGGAGATGGAGATCAAAGGCGCAAGATGATGATGGCCATATCATATCACTAATTTTGATTGCATGTGATGTTTATCCTTTATGCATCTTATTTTCCTTGGTATGGCGGTAGCATTATAAGATGATCTCTCACTAAATTTCAAGGTACAAGTGTTCTCCCTGAGTATGCATAGTTGCTACAGTTCGTTGTGCCGAGACACCACGTGATGATCGGGTGTGATAAGTTCTACATTCACATACAACGGGTGCAAGCCAGTTTTGCACACGTAGAATACTCGGGTTAAACTTGACGATCCTAGAATATGCAGATATGGCCTCAGAACACTGAGACCGAAAGGTCGAGCGTGAATCATATGGTAGATATGATCAACATAGTGATGTTCACCATTGAAAACTACTCCATCTCACGTGATGATCGTACATGGTTTAGTTGAAATGGATCACGTGATCATTTAGATGACTAGAGGGATGTCTATCTAAGTGGGAGTTCTTAAGTAATATGATTAATTGAACTTTAATTTATCATGAACTTAGTACCTGATAGTATTTTGCATGTCTATGTTGTTGTAGATCAATGGCCCGTGCTACTGTTCCTTTGAATTTTAATGTGTTCCTAGAGAAAGCTAAGTTGAAAGATGATAGTAGCAACTACACGGACTGGGTCCGTAACTTGAGGATTATCCTCATTGCTGCATAGAAGAATTACGTCCTAGAAGCACCTCTAGGTGCAAGACCCGCTGCAGGAGCAACACCGGACGTTACGAACGTCTGGCAGAGCAAAGCTGGTGACTACTCGATAGTTCAGTGTGCCATGCTTTATGGCTTAGAATCGGACTTCAACGACATTTTGAACATCATGGAGCATATGAGATGTTCCAAGAGTTGAAGTTAATATTTCAAGCAAATGCCTGGATTGAGAGATATGAAGTCTTCAATAAATTCTACAGCTGTAAGATGGAGGAGAATAGTTCTATCAGTGAACATATACTCAGAATGTCTGGGTACCACCACCACTTCACTCAATTGGGAGTTAATCTTCCTAATGATAGTGTCATTGACAGAGTTCTTCAATCACCGCCACCAAGCTACAAAAGCTTCGTGATGAACTATAATGTGCAAGGGATGGATAAGACAATTCCCGAGCTCTTCGTAATGATAAAGGCTGCGGAGGTAGAAATCAAGAAAGAACATCAAGTTTTGATGGTTAACAAGACCACTAGTTTCAAGAAAAAGGGCAAAGGGAAGAAAGGGGACTTCAAGAAGAATGGAAAGCAAGTTATTGCTCAAGTGAAGAAGCCCAAGTCTGGACCTATGCCTGAGACTGAGTGCTTCTACTACAAAGGGACTGGTCACTGGAAGCGGAACTGCCCCAAGTATTTGGCAGATAAGAAGGATGGCAAAGTGAAAGGTATATTTGACATACATGTTATTGATGTGTACCTTACTAATGCTTGTAGTAGCGCATGGGTATTTGATACTGGTTCTGTTGCTCATATTTGCAACTCGAAACAGGGGCTACAAATTAAACGAAGATTGGCTAAGGACAAGGTGATGATGCGCGTGGGAAATGGTTCCAAATTCGATGTGATCGCCGTCGGCATGCTACCTCTACATCTACCGTCGGGATTAGTTTTAGACCTGAATAATTGTTATTTGGTGATAGTGTTAAGCATGAACATTATATCTGGATCTTGTTTGATGCGAGACAATTATTCATTTAAATCAGAGAATAATGGTTGTTCTATTTATATGAGTAATATCTTTTATGGTCATGCACCCTAGATGATTGGTCTATTCTTGTTGAATCTCAATTGTAGTGATACACATATTCATAATATTGAAGCCAAAAGATGCAAGGTTAATAATGATACTACAACTTATTTGTGGCACTACCGTTTAGGTCATATTGGTGTAAAGCGCATGAAGGAACTCCATGCTAATGGGCTTTTGGAATCACTTGATTATGAATCACTTTATGCTTGCGAACCATGCCTCATGGGCAATATGACTAAGACTCCGTTCTTCGGAACAATGGAGCGAGCAACAGATTTACTGGAAATAATACATACTGATGTATGCGGTCCGATGAGTGTTTAGGCTCACGGCGGGTATCGTTATTTTCTGACCTTCACAGATGATTTGGGTATATCTACTTGATGAAACATAAGTCTGAAACATTTGAAAACTTCGAAGAATTTCAGAGTGAAGTGGAAAACCATCGTAACAAGAAAATAAAGTTTCTATGATCTGATCGTGGAGGTGAATATTTGAGTTACGAGTTTGGTCTTCATTTGAAACAATGTGGAATAGTTTCGAAACTCACGAACACCACAGCGTAATGGTGTGTACGAATGTCGTAACCACACTTTATTAGATATGGTGCGATCTATGATGTCTTACCGATTTACCACTATCATTTTGGGGTTATGCTTTAGAGACGGCCGCATTCACGTTAAATAGGGCACCATCTAAATCCATTGAGACGACACCATATGAACTATGGTTTGGCAAGAAACCCAAGTCATTGTTTCTTAAAGTTTGGGGTGCGATGCTTATGTGAAAAAGCTTCAACCTGATAAGCTCGAACCCAAATTGGAGAAATGTGTCTTCATAGGATACCGAAAGGAGATTGTTGGGTACACCTTCTACCACAGATCCGAAGGCAAGGTATTCGTTGCTAAGAATGGATCCTTTCTAGAGAAGGAGTTTCTCTCGAAAGAAGTGAGTGGGAGGAAAGTATAACTTGATGAGGTAATTGTACCTGCTCCCGAACTGGAAAGTAGTTCATCACAGAAATCCGTTCTAGTTATTCCTACACCAATCAGTGAGGAAGCAAATGATGATGATCATGAAACTTCAGATCAAGTTACTACTGAACTTCGTAGGTCAACCAGAATAAGATCTCCACCAGAGTGGTATGGTAATCCTGTTCTGGAGGTCATGTTACTTGACCATGACGAATGTACGAACTATGAGGAAGCGATAATGAACCCAGATTCCGCGAAATGGCTTGAGGCCATGAAATCTGAGATGGGATCCATGTATGAGAACAAAGTGTGGACCTTGGTTGACTTGCCCGATGATTGGCAAGCCATAGAGAATAAATGGATCTTCAAGAAGAAGACTGACGCTGACGGTAATGTTACTGTCTACAAAGCTCGACTTGTTGTGAAAGGTTTTCGACAAGTTCAAGGAGTTGACTACGATGATACCTTCTCACCCATAGCGATGCTTAAGTCAGTCCGAATCATGTTAGCAATTGCCGCATTTTATGATTATGAAATTTGTCAAATGGATGTCAAAACTGCATTCCTTAATGGATATCTTAAAGAAGAGTTGTATATGATGCAACCAGAAGGTTTTATCGATCCTAAAGGTACTAACAAAATGTGCAGCGATCCATTTATGGACTGGTGCAAGCCTCTCAGAGTTGGAATATACGCTTTGATAGTGTGATCAAAGCATATGGTTTTATACAGGCTTTTGGAGAAGGCTGTATTTACAAGAAAGTGAGTGGGAGCTCTGTAGCATTTCTGATATTATATGTAGATGACATATTGTTGATCGGAAATGATACTGAATTTCTGGATAGCATAAAAGGATACTTGAATAAAAAATTCAATGAAAGACCTCGGTGAAGCTGCTTATGTATTGGGCGTCATGATCTATAGAGATAGATCAAGATGCTTAATTGGACTTTCACAAAGCACATACCTTGATAAAGTTTTGAAGAAGTTCAAAATGGATCAAGCAAAGAAAGGGTTCTTGCCTGTGTTAGAAGGTGTGAAGTTGAGTCAGACTCAATGCCCGACCACTACAGAAGATAGAGAGAAAATGAAAGTCATTCCCTATGCTTCAGCCATAGGTTCTATCATGTATGCAATGCTTTGTACCAGACTTGATGTGTGCCTTGCTATTAGTTTAGCAGGGAGGTACCAAAGTAATCCAGGAGTGGATCACTGGACAGCGGTCAAGAACATCCTGAAATACCTGAAAATGACTAAGGATATGTTTCTTGTTTATGGAGGTCACAAAGATCTGGTCGTAAATGGTTACGTTAATGCAAGCTTTGACACTGATCCGGATGACTCTAAGTCACAAACCGGATACATAATTATATTGAATGGTGGTGCTGTCAGTTGGTGCAGTTCCAAGCAAAGCGTCGTGGCGGGATCTACGTGTGAAGCGGAGTACATAGCTACTTCAGAAGCAGGAAATGAAGGAGTCTGGATGAAGGAGTTCATGTCCAATCTAGGTGTCATACCTAGTGCATCGGGTCCAATGAAAATCTTTTGTGACAATACTGGAGCAATAGCCTTGGCGAAGGAATCCAGATTTCACAAGGGAACCAAACACATCAAGAGATGCTTCAATTCCATCCGTGATCAAGTCGAGGAGGGAGACATAGAGATTTGCAAAATACATACGGATCTGAATGACCCGTTGACTAAGCCTCTCTCACGAGCAAAACATGATTAGCACCAAGACTCCATGGGTGTTAGAATCATTACTATGTAATCTAGATTATTGACTCTAGTGCAAGTGGGGGATTGAAGGAAATATGCCCTAGAGGCAATAATAAAGTTGTTATTTATATTTCCTTATATCATGATAAATGTTTATTATTCATGCTAGAATTGTATTAACCGGAAACTTAGTACATGTGTGAATACATAGACAAACAGAGTGTCCCTAGTATGCCTCTACTTGACTAGCTCGTTAATCAAAGATGGTTAAGTTTCCTATCCATAGACATGTGTTGTCATTTGATGAACGGGATCACATCATTAGAGAATAATGTGATGGACAAGACCCATCCATTAGCTTAGCACTATGATCGTTTAGTTTATTGCTATTGCTTTCTTCATGACTTATACATATTCCTATGACTATGACATTATGCAACTCCCGAATACCGGAGGAACACTTAGTGTGCTATCAAACATCACAACGTAACTGGGTGATTATAAAGATGCTCTGCATGTGTCTCTGATAGTGTATGTTGAGTTGGCATAGATCGAGATTAGGATTTGTCACTCTGTGTATCGGAGAGGTATCTCTGGGCCCTCTCGGTAATGCACATCACTATAAGCCTTGCAAGCAATGTGACTAATGAGTTATTTGTAGGATGATGCATTAAACGAGTAAAAAGACTTGCCGGTAACGATATTGAACTAGGTATGATGATACCGACGATCGAATCTCGGGAAAGTAACATACCGATGACAAAGGGAACAACGTGTGTTGTTATGCGGTTTGACCAATAAAGATCTTTGTAGAATATATAGGAACCAATATGAGCATCCAGGTTACGCTATTGGTTATTGACAAGAGATGTGTCTCGATCATGTCTACATAGTTCTCAAACCCGTAGGGTCCACACGCTTAACGTTCAATGACGATTTGTATTATGAGTTATGTGATTTGATAACCGAAGTTTGTTCGGAGTCCCAGACGAGATCACGGACATGACGAGGAGTCTCGAAATGGTCGAGACATAAAGATTCATATATTGGAAGGTTACATTCGGACACCGGAATGGTTCGGGTAGTTTCGGAGTACCGGGGGTTAGCAGAACCTGCCCCCCTGGGAGTTCATGGGCCTTCATGGGCCTCAGTGGAGAAGAGAGAGGGTTGTACAGGAGGTGGCGCCCCCCCCCCTTACCAATCCTAATTGGACAAGGGGCGCCCCCCCTCCTTCCTTCCCTCCTCCTCCTCCTTCCCTCCTTCTCCTAGTGGGAATAGGAAAGGGGGCCGAATCCTACTTGGACCGGGAGTCCAAGTAGGACTCCCCCCATGGCGCCCCCCCCTTGGGCCGGCCACCTCTCCTCCCCCCTTATATACGTGGGAAGGGGGCACCACAAAGGCACACCAAGTTTTCTCTTAGCCGTGTGCGGTGCCCCCTCCATAGTTACACAGCTCGGTCATATCGTCGTAGTGCTTAGGCGAAGCTCTGCACCGGTAATTTCATCATCACCGTCGCCACGCCATCGTGCTGACGGAACTCTCACTCGGCCTCAACTGGTCAAGAGCTCGAGGGACGTCATCGAGCTGAACGTGTGCTGAACATGGAGGTGTCGTACGTTCGGTGCTTGGATCGGTTGGATCGCGAAGACGTTCAACTACATCAACTGCGTTACTAAACGCTTCCGCTTTCGATCTACGAGGGTACGTGGACACACTCTCCCCGCTCGTTGCTATGCTTCTCCTAGATAGATCTTGCATGATCATAGGAAAAAAATGAAATACTACGTTCCCCAACAGGGTAAACAAATTACTGTTGGGCAATTGATAAAACTTCAAATAATCATGACGATATCCAGGCAATGATCATTAGATAGGCATCACATCCAATATTAGTAGACCGACTCCTACCTGCATCTACTACTATTACTTCATACATCGACCGCTATCCAGCATGCATCTAGTGTATTAAGTTCATGGAGAAACGGGGTAATGCAATAAGAACGATGACATGATGTAGACAAGATCTATTGATGTAGAAATAGAAACCATCTTGTTATCCTTAATAGCAACGATACATCCATGTCGGTTCTCCTTCTGTCACTGGGATCAAGCCCCATAAGATCGAACCCATCACAAAGCACCTCTTCCCATTGCAAAATAAATAGATCAAGCTGGCCAAACAAAACCCAAATATCGGAGAAGAAATACGAGGCTATAAGTAATCATGCATAAAAGAGATCAAAAAACTCAAATAACTTTCATGGATAAAAACATAGATCTGATCATAAACTCAAAGTTCATCGGATCCCAACAAACACACCGCAAAAAGAGTTACATCATAGATCTCCAATAGACCATTGTATTGAGAGAGAGAGAGAGAGAGGAAGCCATCTAGCTACTAACTACGGACCCGTAGGTCTACAATGAACTACTCACGCATCATCGGAGAGGCACCAATGAGGATGATGAATCCCTCCGTGATGGTGTCTAGATTGGATCCGGTGGTTCTCGAACATGCGGCAGCTGAAATCGATTTTCGTCGACTCTTCTAGGGTTTCTGAAATATTGGGGTACTTTAGAGCAAAGAGGCGGTGACGGAGGCCACCGAGGTGGGCACAACCCACCTGCGCGTGCCTGGGCCCCCAGGCGCGCCCTGGTGGATTGTGCTCCCCTCGGAGCACCCCTCTGATACTTCTTTGGCCCAACAGGTGTCTTCTGGTCCAGAAAAAACCACAAAAAGTTTCGCTGTGTTTGGACTCCGTTTGGTATCGATTTCCTGCGATGTAAAAATCAAGCTGAAAACATCAACTGGCACTGGGCACTATGTCAATAGGTTAGTCCCAAAAAAGATATAAAATAATTATAAAATGATTGTAAAACATCCAAAAATGATAATATAACAGCATGGAACAATAAAAAATTATAGATACGTTGGAGACGTATCACGCACATGAGCCTGCCGGACCGTATCCTGGGGTCCCCACTCACCAACGGTGGCTGTCCTCTGCCATCCCGCCATGATGCTACTTGGGACTCCGCCTAGCGCTGCCCCGAAGGTTTTCCGACGTGTTGCTGCTCGGCTGCCTTCCTAATGTGGATGTCGTGTGCTCAAATCATGGAATATGGGAGAGAAACACGAGAATTTTGTGGAGAGATTTGGGGATCTAAAGATGTTGGGTTAAATCCACAACCATCACGATCATGTCATAATTAGTGAAAAACCACGACTATATAAAACGTTGCATTTGCACCGCACCGAAAATCTGACAGTGACAGAAAACATTGAGCAATGTTTTGATCTGATTTTGACGTGGCAAACCACCCACGTGTGCGCCCGTTTAGGTGGGGGGGGTATATCTGGCCATGGGCCGGGCAGGAAAAAGCCCATGGCAGAAAACTGAGGCCCAGGCCCTCCCAGGCCCTACCATCGAGCCTACTTTTCAAGCCCAAGCCCAGCCCATCTGGTAAAAAGCCCTAAAAAGCCCTTAGGGCTTAGGGCCGTGGGCCGGGCCTCTTCCTTAAAATGCCAATATGCCAAGCCCAAGCCCGTCCAGGCCCTGTTGGTGGGCTCAAAACTCAGGCCCAAGCCCGGCCCATGGACAAGCTCATCGGGCCTAGGCCCTGGATTTTAGGGTCGGGCTTGAGATGGCCAGGACTAGGGGGGGCATGTCAGCCTCACTAAATCCTCAACAAAAAACCCAATGTCCAATCCCGGGCCACCCTTGCACCGCCGGTCCGCCACCATCGCTGCTCATGTGCTCGAAGTCAACGGTCGTCGGTGGAGCACAGTCCGCAGCAGGAGATGGGGAAGGGAGCTAAGGTGGAGAAGAACCACTTCTCCCTGCTTCCCAGGGGGAACGGAATCGTGGAGAGGCAGCCGCGAGGCCAGCCGCGCCGCACCACACCGACGAAGGCGACGTTCTAGGGAGCGGCGGCGCAAGATCCATGGCACCCCAGCATCTTTGTATCGAGTATGTTCCTGTGTTGGGATTGACCCTCTATGGACGCGCCTTTCAGGAAGAGGAAGCACCCAAGGGGCTAGAGGATGTGGGCAGGTCGCCGGCGTGGTGGTCAATTCGGGTGGCGCTGGTTGGATGTGGCAGATGGTAAGGGGTGTTCCGCGTTCATGGTCCGGGAGGCCTTGCGTGCGGCCGTGCAGCAACTGAGATCTGGCGGACGAGCCAGATAGGAGGCCCTTCGCCGGATCCGGTGGCTCTTGCTACCTCTTCTCCGACGGGTTGTGGTATCTCCCTCATCTCCCCTTCGGGAGGTAGGAGGTGAAGAGATGAGTCAGAGAGATATATTTGGCTCTTTTAATGTTTTATTTTTTTTCTGCTCGGACTCACACGTACGTGAGAGAAAGGAGATCCTGTTTTTCCTGTAGGGACCCGGACGTAAGTGAGAGAGGGTGCGCCTCGTACCGCGTCGTTAACAGACGTTCTCGGCGCACCATCATCTGTTGCAATTTACCACATCAAAACCGGATCAAAAATTTGCTCAATGTTTTTTGCTACTGTTAGATTTTCGATGCGGTGCATTCTGCAACAATTTGTAAAGTAATGGTTTTCGCTAATCATGATATGATTGAGGTGATTCTGTGCATTTTACTCAGCTATGTTTCCTAAGCAATTTTGACCGCACGAGAGAAATATACCTTTTTTGAGAACACAAGAGAAATATAATTGCCACACGCTCTGCATTAGCCATCTCGGCCCTTTCCCGTGCCTGGCCGTGCTCGTGTTGGCCCACGGTACCTCGTGCCGTGAAATCCCGTCACCTTAGACCGCGTTTTCTATTCCACGCTTAAGACGCCGGTTATAGGCTAGTCAGCTAACCGGTGCACATTTAATCTTCAAAGAAGAGGGAAACGCGACGTGAGATTCAAACTCACACCCTAACGGTTTAGTATCACCTGCAGTAATCAACTGGCTAGTTAATCTGATGTGCCTAACTTTTTTTCCTTGTGTTCTGCGCCCCATGTAAGCTAGGTAGGGTGTCTAAAAAAATGTCAGCTAGGTAGGATCCATTCTTTTTCTTTTTTGTTCCTGGTATTCCCAAAATGATTTTTGTTCTTTTTCCCTTTTTCCTTTTTATTCAAATGCATATTTTTTTCAAATTCATGAAACTTTCCGAATTTTACTTAAATTTTCAAATCCGTGAACTTTTTCAAGCTCGTGAATTTTTTTAAAAAATCATGAACTTCTTGCAAATTTGTAAAAATATGTGACCTTTTATAAATTTCATGAAATTTTCAAAATCTGTTAACTCTTTAAATTGATGAACTGTTTTCAAACTCGTGAACTTTTTTCTCAAAATAGTGAAAATTTTCAGTTTTCTCGAACTTTTTGTATTTCATGAATTTTTCTCAAGTTTCATAAACTTTTTCATATACTTGAACTTTTTTCATATTAGTGAAGTTTTTCGTTTTCATGAACTTTTTCAAAATCTGTGAGCTTTTCAAATTGATTTTTCTTCAAACTCATGATCATTTTTTAAATTCATGAATTTTTATTCTCAAATTAGCGAACATTTTTGAATTTTCTTGAGAAAATATTTTTTTCGTGAAAATTTCCAAATTTATTTACCTTTGAAAAAATTTCATGAATTTTTTTAATCCGTGAACTTTCTCAATCCCATGAACTTTTGAAATTTGTGATTTTGTTTTAATTTTCATGAACTATTTCAAATTCGCAGAACTTTCAAAACCGTGAACTTTTTTCAAATTTATTTATTTGTTCTCAAATAAGTGAAAAGATCATCTTTTGCGAGCTTTTTTGAATATGTGAACTTTTAAATGTTCGTGATTCTTTTTTGAATTTTGTGAACTCCCAAACTTTGTTAAGAGTACTCGACTCAGTTTTGATGGTCAATCAGAGTGGTCACATGCATGACTGCTAAGATTCCATGGCAGTTGGCTCGAGTAGAAAGGTCAAAGGATTGCGACATTGACAATGTTGTTGATGTTGGGATTTGCTTACAGGATCGATCACATCACATCATGACGAACACGCGCACATGAAATCTTTATGGCCAAGGGCACGCGCCGTGCCCATATTTTCTTTATTTCTCTCGATAATCCCACGATACAAATCTATAGCCCCTATCCGTGTATACACGCCGTAGAAGCAAACACAACCCAGTACGAGTCGGACACTCCTAAGTCTACATGGACGTGCACACCACAGTCCAACTCCAACTTGACTCCTATCTTAACTCGATTAATTACAAGTACTCATCACGTGATGCATGTGGTAAGCAATCCAAACAATTCAAAAAAAAAATCCAAAAAATACCCACAAGTGCACTACTAGCACGCAAATACTACGGAGTACAACATTTGCCAATTCTATACATTAATAATAAAGCGCATATCGCTTCTGCCGGTACATCATTAAAATTGCCCTCAAATTGCAAAATATTACCCACCAATGCCACCTATTAGTGACAAAAAACGTTTTGCAGGGAACCCCGCCTGGCCGGCCCAAGCATAGGGATCTACTACTATACTACGGTAGAGTCCTCCTCGTTGGCGCCTTATGCGCCCCGTTTCCCTGGTGGCGCTCACGTCCCAGCTCAGTTCGGCCGGCCCATTTAGCTGGATCGATCGCTTCCTTCGATCGCTCCAGAAACAGAAAACTCGCTCGTTCGATTCAATTGATGCATTGATCGTTCAACTCAGTTGACCATTACACTTTTGACCACTTCACAGTTGACCGTGTTAACTCTTCAAAAAAATAAATCAAATTTGAAACAGAATTCCTCGATTTTAAAAAGTTCATCAATTTTGGAATAGGTTCACCAAATTTTGGGAATTTTTTTACGAAATTTGGAATAAGTTCATCAATTTTGAATAAAAAGTTCAACACTTTTCAAAAAAGTTCATTAATGTGAAAAATAGTTCATCGACTTCAAAAAGTTCATCAATCTTGAAAAAAGTTCATCGGATTTGAAAAAAAGTTCATCGAAATTGGAAAAAAGTTCATCAAATTTGAAAAAAGTTCACCGAATTGAAAGAAGTTCATCGAATTTGAAAAAAAGTTCATCGAATTTGATAAAAGTTCACAAATTTTGAAGAATAACTTCACGAACTTAAAAAAGGTTCATCGAGCCTAGGAAGAAGAAAAGGAAAAAAAGAAAAAAGGAAATAGGAAACGAAAACGAAAGAAGAAAAGGTATAAAATTATTAGACTTAGCACGTTCGGTGGGGATGGCGTGGCGCTTATTGCTGCTTACAATTAAGCGGGACATCTCCGGTTCGATTCCTAGCACTAGCGGACTTTTTTTGCAGTCTGATAAACACAGAGAAAAAAAAAGCTATATGGGCCAGCCAAGCCGAGGAGGGGGTATGCGCCCGATTGCGATTTGTACTGTAGCGGGCGCAGAGGGCGCCGAATAGGATTTAGCACTACGGTATGCGCATTGGAGAAGACACATCGTGCCTGTTTGGGCCGGCCCATGTACAGGCGCCATTTTCTAGTTTCCTTTTTATTTTTATTTTTCGGTTCCTTTTTTCTTTTTTCTAATTTAAATAATTTGGATCTTCCAAAAACTTTTGAAATTTAAAAAAAATGATAATTATGGAATAAAATATTCAAGAAAATATTAAATATTTATGAATTCAAAAATACTCGCAATTCTTCTAAACAAAATCGTATATTCAAAAAAAGTTCATAATATTAAAAAGATGTTCATAAAATTAAAAAATGTCGATAATTTTTAAAAACAATTCGTGTATTCAAAATTATTAATGAGATTGAACAAAATGTTGCTAATTCAAAAACGTTTCATGCATTCTAAAATATGTCCTAAATTTTTAAAAACAATTCGTGAATTACAAAAGATTTTATTGATTCATAAGATGTTTGCTGATTCGGAAAATGTTCATGCATTTCGAAATATGTTCGTTAATTTCAAAAACAAATCAACCGGTTTCGAAAATAATGTTCGTCTATTCTAGAATTGTTCGCCAATTCAAAAGAAAATGCTTAAAACGACTTGCAATATAAAAAAATGTTCACAATGTTAAAAAATGTTGATAAATAATAAAAAATGTCCAGGATTTTTTTAAATTTTCTCAAAATTGTAAAAATGTTCACGAATGATCGAAGGTATCTAGTTAAATTGTAATGCTTCTGAGTCTTTGTGACTATATACCCGCTTGAATTTTGAAGAATTAACTACCGGGGTGGAAAGGAATATTATAGTATGTTTTTAGAAACATGTTTCCTGAAATTCAGAATAATTCTTTGAATTACCAAGTGTTTGGACAACCACGATATTTTTTCGAAAATGTGAACATTGCTTCCATTTGTGAATAAATTTAAAAAAGAAGCATTTTCTTGCATTTGTGAACAAATTCCCAAAATCATCGATGAGATGTGAACAAAATGAGGTCATTGCCATTGGAGATTATGATTTTTTTTCTCTCCTGTTGCAACGCATGTGCCTTTTTGATAGTAACTACTCCATTAAGATTATTTCTAACAATCTCTTCCTAATCTTGACTTGTCATCTTCCTTGTGCCCCGTCTCGTCTTGACTTGTTGTAGTTTCGCAACCTGATGATCCAACTCAAACGCATGATCCGGACTACCAGCCTATGCTGGCCGCAACCAGGACACTCCACGAGGACATGGAAATGATTCACGAAACACCGTGCACATCTCTTCGACTGCAACGGATCCTCACCAAGACGAGAACTTGGACAGGACGACGATGACTCACAGACACGACGACGACTAATCGTGCAAACTCGCACGACTCCTTGACTCATCCAACTCTCACAGACGACGATCTTGATGAGCAGCAATGCCACACCTGACACTTCCTCTCCATCAACAATCTCCTTCCATCGGCTTGCCGACGACAGCCTGTCGTCTTTCTCCTTGTCGCAACACCGAACGACGATCGCCTGATCCTCTACATCGCTGCACCTCCCAGCAACTTCATGGCCCGCTCCTCGTCGCGGCACCACACAGCGACTTCATGGCCCGCCCAAGGCGCTAGCAGGTTGCCACCCCGGGACAAATGTGGCTTGAAATCTACCTAACTCTCATACCAATTGTTGGGATTCGTCCACAGGATTGATCTGATGAGATCACGACGAACACGCACACACAAAAATTTTGTGGCCAAGGGCACGTGTCGTGCCCGTGTTTTCTTTATTCCTCTCAATAATTCCACGATACAAATCTGTAGCCCCCTATCGCTGCTCAACACCTACCTCGAGACGACCGGCTAAGGGTCCTTAGTCAAGGCCTTCAACCGAGTAAGCTGTTCTCTTCTTAAATTTTTGTCTGATCCTCAATCTCTACCTAATTAGAGAGCCTGATCTTGATTTCATGGTTCTGACCTGCACTATTATCATTGATACAGATGATTCCAACAACTTTCTGTGGAGACGGAATAATAATCAAGAATGTCTACTCATTCAATATATTTGAGCATCCAGTCAACTTTAGCGTTATATAAAAGGTAAATAGTGGGAATCACCACATATATGTAAGTACTATCCAGTACAGTATATAAGGCTGTTCTACAAATTCAAGCTGGAGTACGTCATTGTTTATGCTATGCAACATCAAATGCAACCAAGAAAAATAAAGAGATCTACCAAGGCCAGTACCTTCTTTCTTTACTTCCCAACGCTGGTATTTTCTAGAACGAATATGTCCACCAAGGCCAGTACCACTATTTGACAACTAATTAGCACGATCAGTTTATGAGCTTCTGAACCAAGAACATTTGTTTGTGTAGGATAGCTCTTTTTACTGAAGTGGACCCATTGGCAGTTTTACACAAGGTAATCACCTCCGGTGAATGTTTGCTGGTGCTTTGTGCTCCCGAAAAGGTGTGGTAGCACCCGGGAGTCCCGACCCTCGGTTATCCAGTTTCAATTGCATAGCTTCTGATATATGAATGCACTCCAACTGATGAAATTCTGCAGAAGGACAAATAATTTTCAGTGTATATGCCAAAAAAAGACCTGAAGCAAGGCTCCAGTGACCAATCATCAGATTGTTTCTGGATGCACAACACAAGAGAGGAGAGGAAATAGAATTGACAAACAAATACGCAGATGGCTGCCGCTGCTGCTTGTGAAGCTCCGCAGAGAAGACCAAAGAGACGATAGCACAAAAAATTGGATGTGTCCAGGCCCTGCGGGGCTGCATCAGCCCATCCGTGTTTATTCTGGAGCTATTATCAATTTTTTTTTAACAAAAAATCATTTCTGAAAAGTTCAATGGAGAGAGAAGACAGGTTTTTTTAAAAAAAAAGGAGGATGACCCCGGCCTCTGCATCTGGGAGATGCATACGATCACTTTATTGATTATTCTCGAGGACCTTACAAAGTATTACAACAATATGCCTGAATCCGTCATCTTGGCAACATATGCCACTACTCCTATCCATATGATGAAGGGGTGCTACCTGGGCCAAATACCCAGACTACTCACCTAAGCCTATCATCAAAAGCCAGAAGCCCCAGCCGAGCCACATACCGGGTTTGGGGCATAAACTGGTCTGACGCACTCACATGTGTCGTTGCCGCCATCTTCCACAGGTCCGTCTTCAGAGCAGGTATTGAGGCTTCTACCTTGTCAGGTCACTCCGTCATCGACGCCACCTTGACGCCAGACAACTACCTCCACCTGCGCGAGTCCATCACCGCGCATCGGGCGCCGAGTCTCCACTACACCACGCCGCCGAGATCCGCCGTCATCAATGTGAAGGATGAAGCACCGCTCCACCAAAAAAGGCGCCCGCTGGTCCCTCGATCCCGTGTACGCCTTCAAGAATGACGCCCCCAAGGAGGAAACGACACCAACGCGCCGCCGTCATCCGATCAACTGATCTAGGGTTTCCCCCGGAGGTAGCGGATAGAGGTCTAGAGCTTCTCCACGGCGATGCCTTCAAGAAGGTAATGACACAAAAGGGTGTCACCAACGCGGGTCTTGGCATCAAGCCGAGCACAAGGTTTTCACCCGGATCCGCTCGAAGAACCTCCATCACGTATTGTGTCCACGGGTCGCCGCCGATTTGAGCCGCCGCACAAGCAGGCCGCACCGGCCAGATCAGATCTGTCCGGAGGGCACAACTCGCATGGTGCCGACCCAACCACCAGGCCCTCCATGCCGCCACCGCTGATCCAAGGTCAGATGGTGTGTCGCCGCAGACCCGGCCGCCGTCGCCGAACGCCGCCACGCTGCCCGAGGCAGAGCCGGCTGCCGCACCCCCACCATCGCCGCCCTTGGCCGAGGCAGCCGCCGCGCCGCCGCCGGAAGGCAGGCCCGCCGCGCCGCCACCGGAAGGCAGGCCCGCCGCGCCGCCGGGCCAGATCGGCCCTTGGCCGAGGCAGCCGCCGCGCCGCCAGGCCAGGTCGGTCGTGCCACCCACGCCGCGGGGCTCCGCACCGCCCCCACGGCGCAGGCAAGAGGGAAGACCCCCGCCACCGCCGTCAGCCCCGGGCTATCGCCGGCGGCGTCCTTCGGCAGCGACGGAGGGAGGGGAGGAAGGATGGGGACCCCCGGCGGCTAGGGTTTCAAATCCCACCCGAGTCGCCCGAGCGGGGGCGACGCGGGGGGCGGGTAGTGTGGACGCGGGGGGAGAGAGAAGACAGGTGTTATTCTGGAAGGTCTTAGTACTGTCAGTGCTCGCGATGAATGACCTGCATTATCTGTGTGTGGCCAATATCCTAAACCACATTGTGAGGTGCACCATATGTTACCTTGCCTCTGCTATTGTACTGTAACTTGTAGGGCCGTTACCCTGTTTTTCCTTCCTGTTACTCTATTTACTTTTGTACCATTGATGTGAACTTTGACTGCTGCAGCATGGAACAACTGTACCGCAAGACAGTGTATGTATTTGGTGGAAACCACAATGGAAGTTATCTTAGTGACTTTAGGTTTGTGAAGCTAATGTGATAATGCAGCATGTCATATATTTATGCATCCTACTTTACTTTTAGCTTAGACATGGGGGCTATACGTGCAAACTATCTTCATGCGCAAAAAAATATATTTGATTGAGATAGCAGCAGTAGCAACATGAATAACAATGTTACAATATGTTTCACTGGTCGGTTAATTTTCCTTTTGTATGATGGAACAGGCAATGGTATTTCAATAAAATTACGTGTGAACTTACTAGCTTTTCTGCATGCATTACTTGGCATTCATGTGGTGAGGGATGGATAAATGGAGTCAATTAATTAAGTTCTGGACAAAGAGAAGTGCAATGTTTGTTCCCCTGAAATAGGCTGTCCGAGTAACGATAATCCAAGTCTTTGTATAGGTTTCATAACGTAAATGATCTTCAAAATTATGACTTTAGTATGAAGTTAGAGGCATAAGTATACAAAGCTACAGTTAGTAGATCACTAATTACAATTTATTGACAAAATATTAGTTTCGATTTGATTTACGTTTATGCATCATCATGCACTGAAATTTTTCGTGGTGATTTTGCCAACAACATAAATGTACAGATGTATGTTCGTTCCATCATGCTAAATTATACAGGGTTGAAATTGTCTGTTGTGATAGAGAGCCGACTATAGATGTAACAAAAAACAGAGTAACAGACTATTTCGTCTTCGAGCATACACATTCCAAGCTTATGTAGAATTCATCTAGCTAAGGCAGTGGTAGAAACTTGAAGAGCACATAATAGCTAAGGTCCCTGTTCTATCTCCCTTCTATTTTGACTTGTTCATTCATCTAAGCACAAAATCAGTTTCGATGACTAAAGATATCTGTAAGTTGCACTTACTCTTTCTTCACTTTCTGATCCATACTTGTATGAAGGGCGTGTGTATGTGATACACAACTAAAACTATCCGTATGATAATTGAACTCTAATAACTCTGCAAGCATATGAGATTTTACCTGGTTGGTTATTTCTGATGACTCTGCAGGCATATGAGGTTTGTGCTCGTAGGTTGTTCTGATGCATTTTGGAGGACCTCACTGCTAAGTCTGAGATCTGGGAACGAAACAAATTTTAGGGAAACTAGCAGGATCGACTGCCATCAACAAAACTGTCATACAATTTCTAGCTACTTGGATTTGGTTACTAGCAACAAATCATGATTTATAAGGAGGAAACAGGATGAGGACAGACATGGCCTGATGCTGCAATAGGAGATGCCTAGGTACTTGTGACTGGATGTGTATGCAAGATATACTTTTAAGTGCATGTGGAAAGGTTGTTGTTTATGCTATGTACAGTTGCGGGATGGCATTGTAAAAATCTTCTGATCTCTACTAAAGGGGAGTTGGTTCCGTCGCCTTCCCTCCCCTTTTGGTTTCCTATTGGTTTTTCCGGTAACCCCAATCGATGCCGCACAAAATAAAAACCAACAGAAATCTAAACCAAATCGATACTTTCCCGAAACCACGTCATGCATTAACTCAATCAAATCAGACAAATCTTAACAAAATCTCAACTATCAAAACCTTTCTTGCCTTCCCCTACCCATACTCAAATCAAATTAAATATTACCAAAATCTAGAATATGATGGATGTAAGGTATATGTCGTGCAATATTGATGTTCAGCCACTAGATTATGTATGCCTCGTTGTAACAACAGGCTTCTTGCTAGTGTATAGCAAACACGTTTTTATTGGGTCACATATTGTTCATTTTATTTCTTGACATGTAGATTCAATGCGGATGATGACATTGCGGTCCCCAATATTACAATGATAGAGTATCACTTTATTTCTTGGCGATCAATGTGCACTCATTTAATTTAGTCGGTGTTGAATATATATTATTTGTATGGTCAATTAATATTGCATAGTTGGCTGCAATTTTAAAATATTTCGCCCCATCGTCAATTAATTCATTATGATACGCTTGGCATTATAGAAACAATCTACACAAATATCATTGAAATTACTAAACAATCTAGAAAGAGATTTACACATTTATTAAAATTAATATTGCACTTTAATTGGCATTACAGAAACAACCTACAAATATCATATTATTTAATTGAAATTAAAGAAAGCTATATGACAAGTCTATAAATAGTTCTCAATGCACATAGTGATCTTCATCTTTTCACACACATCAAAATGTTTAGACATACTCTGCTTCTAGGAGCAATTGCTCTATGTTTACTTTGTCATGCACTTCATACTGAAGGTGTTCGATTACGTTCTACTATCCAAGAGGTAATCATGTCATGTGTTGTATTACTGTATTGTAGGGTTATCATGTGCTGTAAGGAGGGACCAGCATTTCTTCATTTTCATAGATCATGTTATTATATTGTTGGATTGTATAAAACTCAAGGAGACGGTTTTGGGGTTATTATTTTCTTTGAGCTAGGGAGTGGTGCGAGATTGATCTATAAAGAATTCAGATCCTAAGGGCTAGTAATCATACATCAAGATTTTGCTTGGCTCCCATCTAAACCAACGCAAGGTGTTTGTGTGGATACTACTTTCTTTTTGAAACTGTGGATACTACTAATTAATTAGATGCGGGATTTCGAAAATGGAACTCAGTCGACTGAGATCTAACCAAGTCTCAGTCGACCTCGTAGCATTTTGTCACATCATTTGCAACATTTCTTCCTACCGTTTGCAGCATCGGTCTTGTTGGTTGTAGCATGTCAGCCCTCGTCATTTGTAGCATGTCATCTCACTGGTCGTAATATCCTCCATTGACGGTTGTAGCATTTTAGTCAGAACAATGGTAGCATGTGTTGTCATTGATTGCAGTATTGTTGCAACATTTTTCGTCGCCGATTGTAGCTAGCCTTGCCGCTCGTAGCAAAACAACTATGCTAACGTCACTCGACTGCTCAGACGGCTGACTTCTAGACACACCTTTCAAAAAATGAGTTTTTGGAGGAATTTTAGGAAAACTTGGTTTTGGTTAGTCTTTGTGTTAAATAACTGTACCTAATTCCTTGTCTTGGTACGGAAAATAGGAAGGCGATGATGCAATTCCTTGGTTGGGCCGCACTGAAAAATCATATTTCCGTTGCTAAAAAAAAATCACCTTTTCATGGTCGCTGCTCAATATTCTTGGCTCGTCCCAAACTGTTCTCTTGTATTGATCCATCCCTTCTAGCACTTCCTGTCGATCTCCCACCTCGAGTTTCCATGCGTGAGCCAGCTCGTGGGCTTCGTTGGCGCATCTCGTGAACGAGGTCTTAAAATGGAGGTGGCCTAACGAGTAGTAGCAGCCTAGCAGCCGAAATGGATCGAGTCCTTCACAAGCGATGGTGCCCACTGCCCACACGTCTTTGTCAAGCTCCTCCGTCATCGAAGATGCCTACGGTGATGGTGGCCTTGTCGCCGACGCCTGCCGGTGCAGTTGCACGGCCAGCACGTCCATGCGTTCTTGTCGCTTCCAGCGGAGGTGGCCAAGGCGATGACATCGGATCCGTTCGTGCTCGTGTCACTGCCACCGCGCGCCTGGTGCTCCTGTTGGCGTTGCCGACCTCCCGTCGTTGCCGGCGAGCTCACCAAGACGGGGATGTCGGCTTCATTAGTCTCCTGTAATCTAGGCTATGGGAAACTGGTTTCTGTAAATCTCGGCTTTAGTTATCCATGATTGAGGTAGATAATCCTGACATATTTTAGGTTGTTACACCAAAAATCATGTTTAAGGGGAACCGACCCTCTAATCTTGGTAGTAGATTCGATATTAGGGAAACCACTTTTTTTTTGAGAATCATTAGGGCAACCACTTTATTGTCCTGGAGGTGGCAATTGTAGAGCCCATGCGCTAGTTTTGGATCTTGGCCCATTCTCATCAAATCAAGTTGTAAAGCACCAATAATTATACTACCAGAGCTTCTTATTGCCATCGTATTTTGCATTTTGCTCTGGTCGTTATCATTACCAAGCCTTCTTGTAAGTGACAGGCTAGTTAGAATGCATTAATACGCTTGTGGGTCAAGCTTGTTGGTCTTCGCGTGGGCAAGGTGGACTTTCACCATTTTTGGTCTTCACTACTCCTATACATTTATGTTTCATCTTGACCCAATGCTTCCCAAACTATACAACATGGTGGTTCATAATAGCCATAACACAAAGATGGATATTGAGTTAAAAGCATGGAACGTTAATGGAAGTAACCACAACAAATCACATGTCTATTTGGGAAGACCAAGCTTGGGAGGTGTGTGGAATTTTTTTTATTTTCGAAGACCCATCAATTGTTTACACGCCTTTTATGATTGCTGAATTCCACCAAAATATGGTATTGAAATAATAAATGCATTATCTTACAGTGTGCCCTTAAAGGGCTTTTGGTGGCAATCGTATAGCCCTGTTTGGATACTCTAACTCAGTTAGAGGTTAGAGTTAGATTCTAACCCTGAACCAACCCTGGACTAACTCTAACCAAAGAGTTGTTTGGATGGCAGGGTTAGATTGACAATAAATGCTATTTCTCAATCATTTGGCTACTTTGAACCCTATTACCTGACGGATTTGGCGGATCGAGCCCTGGCCGAGGCAGACGGGGACGTGCCCGGCAAGGAGCCGCGCTGGCCTCTTGCGTAGCCTGCCGACTGAATCCGCCGTCCCTGCGCAATGAGTCGCGTTGGCCGAGGCCGACGGTGACGGGCCGCGCAAGGAGTCGCGACTGCTTACCGGCGGGCGGACGGGCCGCAGGGAGACGAGGGGGTTGGAACGGGAGGATAGGGCGGGGATGCTTACCGGCGGCGGACGGGAGTGCCGATACGGCGAGGCGCCTTCACGGGCGGTGCGAGAGGGAGGGAGGGAGGGAGAGGACAAGAAGCTTCGAGGAAGTGGGGAGGGATCTGCTGCGGGGAGAGTGAGAGAAAATGTGTTTTTTTAGTGGTCCCGAGAAGAACTAACCCAAATAAGCACCTCTTGGGTGGGTTAGATTTTTCGGGTGGTTAGATGCATCTAACCCAAACTAACCCTCCTGTTTGGGTACTTTTGGGTTAGTTGAGTCCAATCTAACCCAAACTAACTCTAACTCATGTATCCAAACAGCCAAAAGTATCCAAACAGGAGGGTTAGTTTGGGTTAGTTGCATCTAACCACCCGAAAAATCTAACCCACCCAAGAGGTGCTTATTTGGGTTAGTTCTTCTTGGGACCACTAAAAACACATTTTTCTCGCTCTCCCCGCAGCAGATCCCTCCCCACTTCCATGAAGCTTCTCGTCCTCTCCCTCCCTCCCTCTCGCACCGCCCGTGAAGGCGCCTCGCCGTATCGGTGCTCCATCTAACCTTGTCATCCAAACACCTCTTTGTCTAGAGTTAGTTCAGGGTTAAAATCTAACTCTAACCTCTAACTGAGTTAGAGTATCCAAACAGTTGTTAAATATTTTCTTTGTATAGAATTAACATTGATTTTCCTCAGGTCCTTGATTCTACATTGGTTGCTTAATTAGTATGATTTATTTCCTTCTTAACATGTACTTATCATTTTAGTTGAAGGAGGATGGCCAAACCAAAAGAATTCTTACAAGTTTGAAGTCAAACTCCATTGAAATGATAGCTTTTGGAGAAGATTCAAGTTCATGGGGTCAACCATATGTGAGCTACACTTTCTGATCTTCACTTAATTATTTTACTTATGTGTTGTACCTACTGTTAACCAGTATTTGAAGTGCAATGACAACAATAGTACTTTAAATCTACACGAAGTATCATGGTGTCTGTTTTCAGTGTGTGTGTGTGTGTGTGTGTGTGTGTGTGTGTGTGTGTGTGTGTGTGTGTGTGTGTGTGTGTGTGTGTGTTCCCATATTGTATTGCTGAAAAGTCTATAGTTATAACTTCCCCCTCTTTTAGAAGATATCATGAAACTTGCCAAGCGGTAAAAGAAATCTGAGAAAAGATAAAGCATGCAAGGTTTTAACTCAAAGAAACTATTCAGAACCAAACAAGTATTATATTGTTTCTGTCACTTCTATTTGTGTATATGCACTCACACATTTCAATGTAAGGACGGTTAAAAAAACATTTCAATGTAAGACCAAACAATATGTAATTGAAGAATTGTTTCTCTAATAAGTCCATGTTCCTTCATAACAAATAGTTCCCACGAGTTTTGGAACTGCTCCAGATTTAAGCATTCTTTATTTGTACAATGTTACAATTGCATGTTTTGCTCATCTTTTTGTCAAGCTTTCATGTGTTGTTTATTTTGGGTGCTTTCACTGTACAGTATGCGGTGCACCAAACAACTTCTGGAGGTCCTGGCGACAATTACTACGGCTTACATGTCACCACGGATGTGTATAGCCACAATCTAAAACCCGGCCAACAGACTTCGACTGCAATTTGGGTTAATCATGTTGGAAATGGTGTTAAATCAAGCTTAAATACAATTAGTATTGGCTGGCATGTATGTATGGCTTTTCCCTTTTAATTTGGACATAACTTTTCAATTTCTGTTGAAACTAGTCAATTTCTGCACGCATGATAATACAATAACCATGTGACACAACGGCTCCATGCCAAGTTGGGAAGCTTAAAAGAACTTCATTAAACCTGATTAAAATGTTCATCCAAATATATATATATATAATTTTGAAGATGATTTATGGGCTAAGTTTACACCCCTTATTAAGCGAGGAGTGATGTAAATGTTTTCCAACATTTTGTGTTATACATCTCAAGGAAAAAAACAAAGGACCATTTGTGGACCATCAAGGAACTATTTGCAAAGCTAAATATGCAAAAGTGGAAAAAATCAATACCACTTCATTTTTGAGGATTGTGTTGTCTCATCTTTCCTGTTCTCAACATTTGTGCCTCGAGGCATTGCATTTCTCTGACTTGCACCCTTGGTTTTACAGATCTATCCAGAGCACTATGGTGACTCACATCCACACTTCTATACTGACTGGACGGTGATTTGTTTATGATTTGCTAAAATATATATCTTACTCCAAGGGGAAACATATAGATAAGGTTCCTGACATGTGAGTGGACATATATGCAACAGAGAGATGGATATGCTCAAACTGGATGCTTAAACATGGACTGTCCTGGCTTCATAAGGGTGAATGGTGCTGTTATAGCCCCTGGCGATGTTATACATCCAGTTTCTGGTGTCCCTGGTGGACGTGTACAGAATATCACACTCAGACTGCTTAAGGTAGGAGTTGCATCTTTCTTGAAATATTTTACCATTATGTTATGCTCATGACAATGCTTTACTCCTTAAGTCATACTACAATGGCTCAAAATGGTGTATCCATTTTGTATAATTTACAAATATCTTAGTCCTCGAATATAGTCAGGTTTCTAGTCCTTAAATATAAGTACCTAAACTATTTACCTAACCAAATCCTAATTAATGGTAGGACAAAACAAGCGGAGATTGGTGGGTATACTACGGCTTGAACGGCATCCCCACGGGGGTGGGATACTTCCCAAGGTCGTTGTTCACCTATTTAGCAGAAAAGGCAAACCATGTGGCTTTCGGTGCCTTCGTGGATGCTGAGAAGGCGCTTCCAACTCCTCCAATGGGTAGTGGTGTCCTCCCAAATGGTGGCAAGGGTCATGCGGCATCTTTCACCAACCTTCAACTCATTGATAAGGATGGGAACAACAACCCCATAAAAGCAAACCTGCCCGAGTTAATTACCAAGGCCAAATGCCATTCTATTACACATATTGACCACAGCCAATGCCTTTATGGTGGGCCAGGAGGTTGCGTGTGATAAGATGTAATATTATTTGTTTGAGCTTAGTCTCTTTCAAACTCTTTGTTACTTAATAAATCATATGGGTGACATAAATTATGAAGAGAATAAATGTCCACTACTTTTACATCATGTTAATGGGGTCGATGGAGCCATGCTGCGTCTCCACTAGCGGGCAAAGGTGTGGCGGCACGCGACGCCCATCGAGAAGCCCATGTGTGTTTTTGTCGTCAAGCAAAGGGAAAGGGAGTTGGTGTTTTCTATGTCTGGATTTTGCAATCTTGGTGTATAGCTAGGTGATAGCTTTGCCTTTTGGGTTTAGTTAAACGGGGACGTTTATTTGTTAGACATTTGTATAATGGTTTTTCTGCGTTGTTGAATGCATAGGGCTGTGTTAGATTGCAAATGTAGAAAGAAAATCGGGAAGTCCAACACATGACTGGGCTTTAATTCGAATGTGGCCATATATATTTTCGTTAGACTGCCACTTTGGACCTCTTTTTTTCAGTGCAAGAATAAAGTTCCATTTTTTTAACTGGACCTATAGAGCGAGAAAAGGGAAAGAAAAGAGTAACGGTTAGCAAAATTGTGGAGCACGTCGAACGATAATTTCACATTCACGCTTTGCACTAATCAAATTAGCTGAAATGGCAAAAGAAAAACTAAGAAGCCCAAGGTATAGTTGGGCCAAAATTCGGACATCGGGTTATATGTCTTGGCTCAGCCAAAAATCATAGAAGTGGGAAAAATGTTTTCTTTAAATCTTTTAATTAAGATAACAGTGAAAAAGAAAAAGAAATCTATTGCGTTCGAAATGTTTTTGTTAGACCAGAGAGGCAAAACGATGCAAATAAAGTGATGTCTAACAGAGTAGTGATCAGTAAAACTGTGAGTTAGGTTGGACAACTATCCCACGCATACGTTTCAGAACAATCAATCTACCTGAGATGAAAAGAGAAAAACCGAAGAGTTCAATATACAGCCCGACCACAATTTAAACATGAGTTCATATATTTTTCCTAGACAGAAAAGGCAGACAAACGAACACAAACTAAAATAGACTGGCACACAAAGATTGCTCCCTCCGTACCGGTGCATAAGTCATCTTATGTTGTGCACTGCGACCAAGGCGGAGGAAAAAACGAAAGAACTTAATGTTCATTTGCTAATTAATAGCATTGCATGTAATGAACTGGCCACTACATGCATTGCTAGGTAGTCTCAAGTCATTAAAAACATACATGCCCCACGTCTCTTATTGGTTGATTTCTTTATTCATGTCAAAAAACAAGAAACGAGGTGAGGTTAATGAACTGCGTCTAAGTGTTTTGGGATTATCTGATTTTCGTAAGATGACTTATGCACCGTACGGAGGGAGTAGGGTAGAGAAAAAGAAAGAACATCTTGCCTCCGCCCCCTGACCACCGCGTCGCCTCTCCCAGGCGACACAGGGGAACCCTAGACGAGCCGCCGCCAACCCTAGATCTAGCCCTCCCTAGCGCCGCTGCCACTGGAGGGGACACCAGCGAAGTCCATGTGTGCCCTGTGAAGTGTTGGGGAACATAGTAATTTCAAAAAAATTCCTACGCACATGCAAGATCATGGTGATGCATAGCAACGAGAGGGGAGAGTGTGTCCACGTACCCTTGTAGACCAAAAGCGGAAGCGTTAGCACAACGTGGTTGATGTAGTCGTATGTCTCCACGATCCGACCGATCCAAGTACCGAACGTACGGCACCTCCGAGTTCAGCACACGTTCAGCTCGATGACGTCCCGCGAACTCCGATCCAGTAGAGCTTCATGGGAGAGTTCCGTTAGCACGACGGCGTGATGACGGTGATGATGTTGCTACCGACGCAGGGCTTCGCTTAAGCACCGCTACGATATGATCAAGGTGGAATATGATGGAGGGGGGCACCGCACACGGCTAAGAGATCAAGAGGTCAATTGTTGTATCTAGAGGTGCCCCCTACCCCTGTATATAAAGGAGTGGAGGAGGGGGGAGGGCCGGCCCTCCTATGGCGCGCCCTGAAGGAGTCCTACTCCCACCGGGAGTAGGATTCCCCCCCCCCCTTCCAAGTAGTAGGAGTAGGAGTCAAGGAAAGGGAAAAGAGAACAGAAGGAAGGAGGGGGCGCAGCCCCTCCCCCTAGTCCAATTCGGACTAGGCCTTGGGGGGGGGGGCGTGCAGCCTCCCCTCTTTTTTCCCCTAAAGCCCAATAAGGCCCATATACTCCCCGGCGAATTCCTGTAACTCTCCGGTACTCCGATAAATACCTGAATCACTCGGAACCTTCCCGATGTCCGAATATAGTCGTCCAATATCGATCTTTACGTCTCGACCATTTCGAGACTCCTCGTCATGTCCCCGATCTCATCCGGGACTCCAAACTACCTTGGGTACATCAAAACACATAACTCATAATATAAATCGTCACCAAACTTTAAGCGTGCGGACCCTACGGGTTCGAGAACTATGTAGACATGACCGAGACACATCTCCGATCAATATCCAATAGCGAAACCTGGATGCTCATATTGGCTCCCACATATTCTACGAAGATCTTTATCGGTCAAACCGCATAGCAACATACGTTGTTCCCTCTGTCATCGGTATGTTACTTGTCCGAGATTCGATCGTCGATATCTCAATACCTAGTTCAATCTCGTTACCGGCAAGTCTCTTTACTCGTTATGTAATGCATCATCCCGCAACTAACTCATGAGTCACATTGCTTGCAAGGCTTATAGTGATGTGCATTACCGAGAGGGCCCAGAGATACCTCTCTGACAATTGGAGTGACAAATCCTAATCTCAAAATACGCCAACTCAACAAGTACCTTCGGAGACACCTGTAGAGCACCTTTATAATCACCCAGTTACGTTGTGACGTTTGGTAGCACGCAAAGTGTTCCTCCGGTAAACGGGAGTTGCATAATCTCATAGTCATAGGAACATGTATAAGTCATGAAGAAAGCAATAGCAACATACTAAACGATCAAGTGATAAGCTAATGGAATGGGTCAAGTCAATCACATCATTCTCCTAATGATGTGATCCCATTAATCAAATGACAACTCATGTCTATGGTTGGGAAACTTAATCATCTTTGATTAATGAGCTAGTCAAGTAGAGGCATACTAGTGACACTATGTTTGTCTATGTATTCACACATGTATTATGTTTCCAGTTAATACAATTCTAGCATGAATAATAAACATTTATCATAAAATAAGGAAATAAATAATAACTTTATTATTGCCTCTAGGGTATATTTCCTTCAGTCTCCCACTTGCACAAGAGTCAATAATCTAGTTCACATCATCATGTGATTTAACACCAATAGTTCACATGTGTATGTGATTAACACCCATAGTTCACATCGTCCTGTGACCAACACCCAAAGGGTTTACTAGAGTCAATAATCTAGTTCACATCGCTATGTGATTAACACCCAAAGAGTACTAAGGTGTGATCATGTTTTGCTTGTGAGAGAAGTTTAGTCAACGGGTCTGTCATATTCAGATCCGTATGTATTTTGCAAATATTCTATGTCCTCAATGCTCTACACGGAGCTACTCTAGCTAATTGCTCCCACTTTCAATATGTATCCATATTGAGACTTAGAGTCATCTAGATCAGTATCAAAACTTGCATCGACGTAACCCTTTACGACGAACCTTTTTGTCACCTCCATAATCGAGAAACATATCCTTATTCCACTAAGGATAATTTTGACCAATGTCCAGTGATCTACTCCTAGATCACTATTGTACTCCCTTGCCAAACTCAGGGCAGGGTATACAATAGGTCTGGTCCATGGCATGGCATAGTTTATAGAACCTATGACTGAGGGATAGGTAATGACTTTCATTCTCTTTCTGTTTTCTGCCGTGGTCGGGATTTGAGTCTTACTCAATTTTACACCTTTGTAACGCAGGCAAGAACTCTTTCTTTGACTGTTCCATTTGAACTACTTCAAAAATCTTGTCAAGGTATGTACTTATTGAAAATCTTATCAAGCGTCTTGATCTATCTCAATAGATCTTGATGCTCAATAGGTAAGTAGCTTTACTGAGGTCTTTTTTTAAAGAACTCCTTTCAAACACTCCTTTATGCTTTCCAGAAAAATTCTACATCATTTCTAATCAACAATATGTCACTCACATATACTTATCAGAAAGGCTGTAGTGCTCCCACTTACTTTATTGTAAATACAGGCTTCACCGCAAGTCCGTACAAAATTGTATGCTTTGATCAACTTAGTAAAGCGTATATTCCAACTCCGAGATTCTTGCACCAGTCCATAGATGGATCACTGGAGCTTGCACACTTTGGTAGCACCTTTAGGATTGACAAAACCTTCAAGTTGCATCATATACAACCCTTCTTTAAGAAATCCATTAAGGAATGTAGTTTTGACATCCATTTGCTAGATTTCATAAAATACGACAATTGCTAACATGATTCGGACAGACTTTTAAGCATCGATACGAGTGAGAAAATCTCATTGTATTCAACACCTTGAACTTTGTCAAAAACCTTTTTTTTGACAAGTAGAGCTTTGTAGATAGTAACACTACTATCAGTGTATGTCTTCCTCTTGAAGATCCATTTATTTTCTATGGCTTGCCGATCATCGGGGAAGTCCACCAAAGTCCATATTTTGTTCTCATACATAGATCCCATCTCAGATTTCATGGCCTTCAAGCCATTTTGTGAAATCTGGGCTCATCATCGCTTCCTCATAGTTCGTAGGTTCATCATGGTCTAGTAACATGACTTCCAGAACAGGATTACCGTACCACTCTGGTGCGGATCTCACTCTGGTGGACCCACGAGGTTCGGTAGTAACTTGATCCGAAGTTTCATGATCATCATCATTAACTTCCTCACTAATCGGTGTAGGCATTGCTGGAACTGGTTTCTGTGATGAACTACTTTCCAATTCGGGAGAAGGTACAATTACCTTATCAAGTTCTACTTTCCTCCCACTCACTTTTTCGAGAGAAACTCCCTCTCTACAAAGGATCCATTCTTAGCAACGAATATCTTGCCCTCGGATCTGTGATAGAAGGTGTACCCAACAGTTACTTTTAGGTATCCTATGAAGACGCACTTCTCTGATTTGGGTTTGAGCTTATCAGGATGAAACTTTTTCACATAAGCATCGCAACCCCAAACTTTAAGAAACGACAACTTTGGTTTCTTGCCAAACCACAATTCATATGGTGTTATTTCAACAGATTTAGATGGTGCCCTATTTAACGTGAATGCAACTGTCTCTAATGCATAACCCCAAAACGATAGTGGTAAATCGGTAAGAGACATCATAGATTGCACTCCAATAAAGTACGGTTATGACGTTCGGACACACCATTAAGCTGTGCTGTTCCAGGTGGCATGAGTTTGTGAAACTATTCCACATTGTTTTAATTGAAGACCAAACTCGTAACTCAAATATTCGTCTCCGCGATCAAATCGTAAAAAACTTTATTCTCTTTTTATGATGATTTTTCACTTCACTCTGAAATTGTTTGAACCTTTTCAAATGTTTCAAACTTATGTTTCATCAAGTAGATATACCCATATCTGCTCAAATCATCTATGAAGGTGAGAAAATAACGATACCCGCCGCGAGTCTCAACATTCATTGGACCACATACATTAGTATATATGATTTCCAACAAATCTGTTACTCGCTCCATTGTTCCGGGGAACGGAGTTTTAGTCATCTTGCCCATGAGGCATGGTTCGCAAGCATCAAGTGATTCATAATCAAGTGATTCTAAAAACCAATCAGCATGGAGTTTCTTCATGTGCTTTACACCAATATGACCTAAACAGCAGTGCCACAAATAAGTTGCACTATCATTATTAACTTTGCATCTTTTGGCTTCAATATTATGAATATGTGTATCACTACGATCGAGATCCAACAAACCATTTTTATTGGGCGTATGACCATAGAAGGTTTTATTCATGTAAACAGAACAATAATTATTCTCTAACTTAAAAGAATAACCGTATTGCAATAAACATGATCAAATCATATTCATGCTCAACGCAAACACCAAATAACACTTATTTAGGTTCAACACTAATCCCGAAAGTATAGGGAGTGTGCGATGATGATCATATCAATCTTGGAATCACTTCCAACACACATCGTCACTTCACCCTTAACTAGTCTCTGTTTATTTTGCAACTCCCATTTCGAGTTACTACTCTTAGCAACTGAACCAGTATTAAATACCAAGGGGTTGCTATAAACACTAGTAAAATACACATCAATAACATGTATATCAAATATAGTTTTGTTCACTTTGCCATCCTTCTTATCCGCCAAATACTTGGGGCAGTTCCGCTTCCAGTGACCAGTCCCTTTGCAGTAGAAGCACTTAGTTTCAGGCTTAGGTCTAGACTTGGGCTTCTTCATTTGAGCAGCAACTTGATTGCCGTTCTTCTTGAAGTTTCCCCTTCTTCCCTTTGCCCTTTTCTTAAAACTAGTGGTCTTTGTCAACCATCAACACTTGATGCTCTTTCTTGATTTCTAGCTTCGCCGATTTTATCATCACAAAGAGCTTGGGAATCGTTTCCGTTATCCCTTGCATATTATAGTTCATCATGAAGTTCTAGTAACTTAGTGATGGTAACTAGAGAACTCTGTCAATCACTATCTTATCTGGAAGATTAACTCCCACTTGATTCAAGTGATTGTAGTACCCAGACATTCTGAGCACATGCTCACTAGTTGAGCAATTCTCCTCCATCTTTTAGGCAAAGTACTTGTCATAGGTCTCATACCTCTTGACACGAGCATGAGTCTAAAATACCAATTTCATCTCTTGGAACATATCATATGCTCCATGACATTTCAAAACATTTTTTAAGTCCCGGTTCTAAGCCGTAAAGCATGGTGCACAAAACTATCAAGTAGTCATCATATTGAGCTAGCCAAACGTTCATAACGTCTGCATCTGCTCCTGCAATAGGTCTGTCACCTAGCGGTGCATCAAGGACATAATTCTTCTATGCAGCAATGAGGATAAACCTCAGACCAAGGATCTAATCCGCATCATTGCTACTAACATCTTTCAACATAGTTTTTCTCTAGGAACATATCAAAAATAAACATAGGGAAGCAACAACGCGAGCTATTGATCTACAACATAATTTGCAAAATACTATCAGGACTAAGTTCATGATAAATTAAAGTTCAATTAATCATATTACTTGAGAACTCCCACTTAGATAGACATCCCTCTAATCATCTAAGTGATCACGTGATCCAAATCAACTACACCATGTCCGATCATCACGTGAGATGGAGTAGTTTTCAATGGTGAACATCATTATGTTGATCATATCTACTATATGATTCACGCTCGACCTTTCAGTCTCTAGTGTTCCGAGGCCATATCTGCATATGCTAGGCTCGTCATGTTTAACCCGAGTATTCTGCGTGTGCAAAACTGGCTTGCACCCATTGTAGATGAACATAGAGCTTATCACACCCGATCATCACATGGTGTATCGGCACGACGGACTTTGGCACATACTCAGGGAGAACACTTTTACCTTGATATTTAGTGAGAGATCGTCTTATAATGCTACCGTCAATCAAAGCAAAATAAGATGTATAAAAGATAGACATCACATGCAATCAAAATATGTGACATGATATGGCCATCATCATCTTGTGCCTTTGATCTCCATCTCCAAAGCATCGTCATGATCTTGATCGTCACTGGCATGACACCATGATCTCCATCATCTTGATCTATATCAATGTGTCGTCACATGGTTGTCTCGCCAATTATTGCTCTTGCAACTATTGCTATCGCATAGCGATAAAGTAAAGCAATTATTTGGCGCTTGCATCTTATGCAATAAAGAGACAACCATAAGGCTTCTGCCATTTGCCGATAAATAAACATGATCATCTCATACAACAACTTATATCTCATCACATCTTGACCATATGACATCACAACATGACCTGCAAAAACAAGTTAGACGTCCTCTACTTTGTTGTTGCAAGTTTTACGTGGCTACTATGGCCTGAGCAAGAACCGCTCTTACCTACGCATCAAAACCACAACGATATTTCGTCAAGTTAGTGCTGTTTTAACCTTCAACAAGGACCGGGCATAGCCACACTCGATTCAACTAAAGTTGGAGAAACTGACACCCGCCAGCCACCTGTGTGCAAAGCACGTCGGTAGAACCAGTCTCGTGTAAGCGTACGCGTAATGTCGGTCCGGGCCGCTTCATCCAACAACACCGCCAAACCAAAGTATGACATGCTGGTAAGCAGTATGACTTGTATCTCCCACAACTCACTTGTGTTCTACTCGTGCATATAACATCTACGCATAAACCTGGCTCGCTTGCCACTGTTGGGGAACGTAGTAATTTCGAAAAAATTTCTACGCACACGCAAGATCATGGTGATGCATAGCAACAAGAGGGGAGAGTGTTGTCCACGTACCCTCGTAGACCGAAAGCGGAAGCGTTAGCACAACGCGGTTGATGTAGTCGTACGTCTTCACGATCCGACCGATCCAAGTACCGAACATACGGCACCTCCGAGTTCAGCAGACGTTCAGCTTGATGACTGATACGTCTCCAACGTATCTATAATTTTTTATTGTTCCATGCTATTATTGTGGCACCCTGGCTTAGAGCGACCGGTTTACCTTGCATTGCCAGCCCAGAGACCTTGTCTTCTGGCAACACACAACAACATGGCACAGAAAGCAACCGCTTTATTCATGCTAGCAGAACATAGTTCATATTACAACAGTTAGCGAGGTCAAGCGGCACACACGGTGCGGCTGAACAATATCTACATTATTTAGTGAACATAAAGGGGCCTCGATCATGACAACTACTCGGCAGCGGAACAACGTCGTAGCAGGACTCCATAGCAAAAGGACACCGACGTGGACACGGTCTAGACTCGGACAACACTCCTTTCCAATGGGACTTTCCTGAAATTTGGCATGACACGCCAGGTCAGTACATTGAATGTACTTGCAAGCTCACAATAAGCATAAACAAGATGGGAGACAATATCATGATATTTATCCAAATAATCAACAATGCAACCCTATATCCAACATGCTGTGACTATGCTCAACATGTACTCATTCTCCCGACTTGCTTACCAGATGTGACCAATAAAACATGATATTAACAAAAATATACTCGTGATCCTTACGGCGATCACCACCCGACCATCTCATGGCCCGTGATCCTTACGGCGATCACAACCCGACCAACTTGTGGCCCATGATCCTTATGGCGATCCCAACCCGACCAACTCGTGGCCCGTGATCCTTACGGCGATCACAACCCGACTAACTCATGGCCCGTGATCCTTACGGCGATCACAACCCGACCAACTCATGGCCAACTCAACATGATGGCCTCACTGCCATCCTTAGTGCAATTTAGTGTGCATATTTATTAAGTGTTAACCCATGGTGTACCCTAGTTTCGAGCGTGTCCGTAACCATGGACTCGGCTACCGATAGATTAAAAACACTCTGCAGAGGTTAGTACACTGTACCCACACTACGGAACCCATGGCCTCGCATTCCCATTCGGGTGGACCAACAGCGTTCCGATGAAACCATTTCATTGTCATGACACTCTCCCGGCCCTTCCGACTCAGACCCCAACGGCCTAGTCCTGGGTAGCCCCGTGTCTACCTCCAGACACCTCGACCATCGTCGTGGCCATGATCCACTCTGGGACCCAGTACCAAAATTAACTTAACAACGGGCTCAAAAGGTTATGCTTGCCTACCGGGCCAGGGTACAGCACGCCCATAACCTTCCCTAAATGGAGGCACCGACCAGAGGCACGACAATGAAACGCATTAAGGCCGTCCCATACCGGCAAATGTGGTTGCACTGGGAAAGACTCATTTCAGCGGCACCACGACCCGGTCAACAACATGTTCAAGTTGAATTATTAATCAGGTTCAACTTAATGTGAAACAAAAATAACCAGTGTCATACTGCCATACCATGTATCACATAACATATGCATCACATAACCATGCAAATAACTGCACCAAACACGCTCCCATGGAGCCATCATCAACTCATGCTACCATACTGGTTAAAATCTCACTTTACTTATACCAGAACCATTTCTAGCATTATCATCATTATTCATCATGCAAAAATAATATTTAAACTACTCATCAAACTTTATGACCATATTATTTATTTCTCACTTGTAACTAAGTTCTCCTTATCTTGCCAACATTATTTACTACAAACATTCTGAAGTTCAAGTACTTTAACATAACAAGCATATAACAGAATATATTTACTATATGACTACTTTAAATGCATCAATATTCATAAGTTTAAGTAGAAAAATCATAAATATTGAAGTGGCACCATGAAAATGTTACTGTGGCTTGCCTTAGTACCGATGAGGTTCACAAAGCTCCTGGTGATCCTCAAGACAAGCTGGCTCTGCTGGAAAATATTCAAACCCACAAAAAGAAAATATCAAGAAACCTTCTGAAAATTGCTAGAAAATCTAGACAGCAAGGAAAAATCCCATCTTTTGGGTGCTGTTAGATTTTTGGACACAGAACACGATGAAAAAAGAATCACTGCATTTGGACTTGTAGATAAAAAGTTATGGCCATTTGAAGTCTCCTGGAATTTAAATGAATTTGGAAATAATAAACAAAGGGGAGTGACGTCGAAGGCGTAATCTCCCGGGGTTCCACCACTCATACCACTTTGCGCGCGTAATGAGTGGCTCACTAGCAGGCCCCGCTAGTCATGTCGGAGGGAGGGGAGAGGGGAACGGCGATTCGCCGGAGCTCACGCCAGCGATGAGACTTCTTGGAGGCAAACTAGAGGGAGGGATCGACGGAGAAGGAGATTACGCACCTGCCCGTACCCGTAGGGTGGTTAACAGTGGCCGGACGGTGTCGGATTTGACCTCTCCAGCGGCGACAAAGGGCGGAGGTTTCCAGAGTTGAAGAAGACGGCGGCTTGGGGCGGCTCCAGGGGCTCTAGCTTGGTGCGTTGGCTTCACGGAGGAGAGGCGGAGGCCCTGGCGGGGTCGCCTCGGCTTGGGAGAGGCCGGAGCTGCGGGAACGATCCAGAGGGGATCGCCGACGAGCTCGGCTCTGGGACAGCAGCCCGCGGCCTGCCCGGCCGGGCTGCGGCTTCTACTGGTCTAGGAGGGAGTGGGAGTAGGTTGCGATGCTCCAGGAGGCTGCAGAGGGGGGCTTTTATAGGCGGGGCAGTGAGGAGGGCTCGGGATCCACTGGAGGACACCTGTCCCCGGCGCCCGGTGACGAACAATGCGATGGAGAAGGCGACGGAGGTCACGCAGCCACTGTACGCGGGCGCAGACGAGCACAAGAACGAGGGGGAAAGAGACAAACACAGTGCACACGCACTATGCCGTTGGCCGGACCGTGCCCGTGCTCGCTGCGGCAAGCTCTAGTGTTAGCGAGCGGCAGGGTGGAGTTATGGAGGTGGAGACGAGGATGGTGGCGAGGGGTGGCACGCTCTGGCCGGCCGAGCAGCGAGCACGCGCTCAACAGAGGCGCTGGCGACGCGTAGAGCACGCGTTTGGCATGCCAGCACGCTCGGATGAACGCGGTCACCACGTGGACCGTGACATCAGGCCACCTACGCACTAACAAGGATGTCTGGCGTGTAGTCCTTAGTAAACTAAGGTGTTACCATGGCTCGGTTTGGTTCCAGGTGCAGTAGAAGTAAAATGGTGATGAGGTTAAGTTATTGGACAAAAACTCTGGGGGTTACTGTGGTCAAACCATAGGGATTCAAGGGCTGAGCTTTGGGGTTTTACTGTCTCTTACTAAGGTAAATAAGCTCAGGGAAAACCACCTACATTGGAGCTAGTAAAAAGGTAGTTGCTATAGAAACTACCATTTCAGCCCAGAAGTGATTTTATTTTTTGTAGCCAAAATATTCCAAAGAGTGGTGAAATATTTTTGCTCAGAAATGTTCCCTAGGGTCCAAAGAATATTTGGGATTTTTCTCAGGATCTTTGGGGAAAGAGAAATTAGGGTTGCTTTGGAGCTCAAGGAGTTAGCTAGGGTTTTGGAGGCAAAAATGAATATTTTTCATTTAAAAAATATTCCAAGCGATATTGTTGGGTTGGCCAGGGGTGAAATGATGGCTTTGAGGAGGAGAGGGAACACTTGGGTGAAAATCAAGGGATACCCAAGTGGTTAAGTCCAAATGGAATGATTCAAAACTCCAAATCCAAAATCAACTCAGCTGAAAATCAAGCAAAGAAAAGAGGGCAAAAACCAGGCTATGACAAACCACCCCCAATTAGAATGAATCTCGTCCTCGAGATTCGGTTGCTTGGGAAAACCATTCTGGATAACATGCCCTTAGAAATTCTTCTGATTCCCAGGTTGATTCTGACTCGGTATGATGCATCGATTGAACCTTGTAAAACTTTTGTGACTTACTGCGAGTGACCCTTTCCATCTGATCCAAAATTTTCACTGGCCTCTCTTCGTAGGTCAAATCCTTTGCCAGCTCTATTTCTGCCAAATCGATCTTCTTCTCGGGTGGTGATATGCATCGTCGCAGTTGTGAAACGTGGAACACATTGTGCACATCTGACAGTTCAGGGGGCAGCTCCAACTGATATGCCACAGCACCCACTCGCGTCATGATGGGAAATGGACCAATAAACCCGGGTGCCAATTTTTCACGGGTTTGGAACCTTTTTATTCCTTTCATGGGTGTGACTCGAAGGTAGACATGTTCTCCGGGTTCAAATTTGATCTGCCAGTGCTTTGCATCGTAATAACTTTTCTGTCGCGATTTGGCCAGTTGTAATCTGTCTCGGATCTCCTTGACTTGCTTTTCGGCTTCCAGCATAAGATCTGTTCCGAAAATACGGCTATCTCCGGTTTGAGACCAATTTAATGGAGTGCGGCACTTACGGCCATACAAAGCTTCATATGGTGACATATTTAAACTGGTCTGGAACCCATTGTTATACGAGAACTCGGCGTACGGCAAGCAATCTTCCCATTGTGGTCCTTGGGCCAAAACACAGGCTCGGAGCATATCTTCGAGTATCTAATTTACTCTTTCCATTTGCCCATCCGTCTGAGGATGATAAGCGGCACTGTATTTCAATTCCGTTCCGAGGGCTTGATGGAGACGGGACCAGAAAGTAGAGGTAAAAAGTGAACCTCGGTCAGAAGTGATGGTTTGGGGAACTCCATGTAAACTGACAATCCTGGATACATACAGTCAGGCAAGCTCATCTGCTCGGTATGAGGTTTTGACTGGGAGGAAGTGGACCACCTTGGTTAATGTATCCACTATGACCCAGATTGCATTATTGCCTCGTCGGGTCCTGGGTAATCCTGTGATGAAATCCATACAGACATCGTCCCATTTCCATTGTGACACGGGCAGTGGTTGTAGAAGTCCGGCTGGCTTCTGATATTCTGCCTTAACTTTGTAGCATATGTCGCAACAGGCCACGAAATAAGCAATGTCTTTCTTCATTCCATCCCACCAGAATATTTGTCGAAGGTCTCCATACATTTTTGTACCTCTAGGGTGGATTGAATACGAGGATTCGTGGGCTTCTGACAAAATTTTCTGCTTTAGGTCAGCTTGATTAGGCACGCTAATCCTTCCCCTGAATCGGAGGGTACCGCACTGATCTTTCGAGAAATCGGATGACTTGATGCGTTTCTGCAGATCGGCATCGCCTGACTGGGCATTATAGATTTCTTCCTCAAGAGTAGGGGTAACTGTCAGGATATTTGCAAGGCCAGCCTCAACTATGACCAGGTTGAGCTGAGCAATTTCTTCTTTAAGTTCGGAAGGCAGAGATTCCAACATGACGTTTAAACTGACGGGCTTTCGACTGAGTGCATCGGCAACCATGTTGGCCTTACCCGGATGATAATTTATTCCAAGATCATAATCCTTGACCAACTCCAGCCATCCTCGCTGACGGAGATTAAATCCGGCTGAGTAAATATGTATTTGAGACTTTTGTGATCGGCAAAAATTTGGCACCTTTTTCCAATGAGGTAGTGTCTCCAAATTTTTAAAGCATGTACTACCGCATCCAATTCCAAATCATGAGTGGGGTAATTTCCTTCATGGGGTCGTAGCTGCCGTGAGGTATAAGATACTACCTTGCCATCTTGCATAAGCACGCACCCAAGTCCTTGCCGGGAAGCGTCGCAATATACGTCAAAGCTGCGGTAGATATCTAGAAGTGTTAATACTGGCGTAGTTGTTAAGCGTTTCTTTAACTCAGTGAAACTTTTCTCACAGTCTGACGTCCATTCAAACTTCTTATCCTTTTTAAGCAGCTCCGTCATGGGCTTAGCAATCTTGGAGAACCCTTCAATGAAACAACGGTAGTATCCGGCTAATCCAAGAAAACTCCGGATCTGAGACATGGTGGCGGGTGGCAACCAGTCGAGCACATCTTTTACTTTGCTTGGGTCCACGGCTATACCTTCAGCGGATAGCACATGCCCGAGGAATCCAACTTTCTTGAGCCAAAACTCGCATTTACTGAATTTGGCGTATAACTGGTGCTCACGGAGTCATTGTAACACTGCGCGGAGGTGTCCTTTATGCTCTTCTTCACTTCTTGAGTAAATAAGTATATCATCGATGAAGACGACCACGAACTTATCAAGGAAATCCATGAATACTTTGTTCATCATGTGCATGAAGAAGGCGGGGGCGTTGGTGAGGCCAAAGGACATGACGGTATATTCATAGAGACCATAGCGAGTGGTGAACCGGTCTTGATAATATCCTCCTTTTTAATTTTGAGCTGGTAATATCCAGTCCGCAAATCAATCTTTGAGAACACCTTGGCTCCACCGAGCTGATCAAACAAATCATCAATTCTTGGCAGAGGGTATTTGTTTTTGATCGTGACATCGTTCAACTGTCGGTAGTCCACACACATACGAAGGCTGCCATCTTTCTTGTCCACAAAAATAGCGGGTGATCCCCATGGCAAGGAACTGGGGCGGATATATCCTTTTTGGAGCATTTCATCGAGTTGTTTCTTTAGCTCCACCAATTCGGATGACGGCATTCGATAATACTTCTTGTGTATTGGTGTAGTTCCGGGCACAAGTTCTATTGCAAACTCAAGCTCTCAGTCAGGTGACATGCCTAGCAGTTCTTCTGGAAATACATCGGGAAACTCACTGACCACCGGAATTAATTCCATTTCTGCTATTGCTGTAAAAACCATTTCCTTGGAGGGTATGCTTCTACGAGCAATAAACTTGGTAGCTTGTCCATCTTGTCCGGTCAAGTTGACTTCTCGGGTCGCACAATTTATGCATACTTGGTACTGAGTTCGCCAATTCATACCCAAGATAACATCCAATTTATCAGACTCTATAAGTATCAAAGACATTGGGAAACAAATTCCATTGATACTGACTTCAAGATTGCGGCAGACAAGATTGCTTTGAATAAGAGATCCCGGGGTTTGTACCAGCATATTCTTTCCCAAAAGTGAACATGGAAATTTTTTTTGGGCAACAAAACTCCGAGAAATAAAAGAGTGGGAAGCCCAGAGTCAAATAAAATTACTGCAGGTATGTTATTAACAGGGAACATACCAATGACGACTTCGGGATTTTCTTGGGCTTCGTCGGCTGAAATATGATGAACTTATCCCGTGACGTCGTGCTGACTTGGACCGGGTTTCAAATAATGGATTTGAGGCTTGAATGTAGCATTGGTCCGGTTGTTCTTGGGACACTATTTGGCATAATGTCCGGTTTGCCCACAACTATAACAGGAATTGTTGCGCAGGCGATTCTCCATAACTGGGTTGAGCATGTCATTCTTGACTTGGGTGGTGGTCTTGTTAACATTTTGTTGCCAACTAGGCTGGTACGCCACCGGAGTTGGCTGCCAGGTACGAACCTTCTGCACTGGTTGCATTTCCTTCTTGGGCTCAAACTTGCGCTTGTGATCATTATGGGCAGACTTAATATCTGTCACGAGCTTGTGTTCCCTTTCAGCAAGGAAAGCCTTGTTCACCAGGGTTTGGAAATCTGGAAAATCGAACACACTGAGAGCACATCGCAGTTGCGGGTTTAATCCACCAAGAAATCGGTCCATCTTCCTTTCTTCAGTGGCCACGTCATATTGAGAGTAATGTGACAGGTGATTGAATTTATGCAAATATTCTCCCACTGACTGACTTCCTTGGAGGAGCGCGAGAAATTCACGCTGCTTAGTCTTCATAATTCAAGCAGGGATGTGATATTTCTGAATTGCTCCTTGAATCTTGACCAGGTAATTGCTTCATTCTCAGTCCCTATGGCTTTCTCATTTTCCCACCATATAGCAGCAGCGCCTTCCAGGTAATGTGTTACAAATGGAACTTTATCCTCTTTATCAGTTCTAGCAACCTCAAGTTTCTTTTCCATAGTTCTTAACCAATCATCTGCATCCAAGGGTTCAATGGCCTGACTGAAACCGGGAGGCTTAGTCCTTTGAAAATCAGATAGCTTGGAGTGAGGGGCGGGCTGATTTCCATTCTGTCCAACCATTGCTTGAATACTTCTGAATATTTCCATTAGATCATTATTTCGTCGTTCCTCAAACATACGCATAATTTGCTTGGTGGAGGGCGGATTTGGCGGTGGAGGCGGTGGTGGAACGTACGGCTCAGGTGATTGTCCTGCCTGTCATGCGGAACGCCGAACAGGAGAACCCTCGCGAACGTTGCTACTGCAGCCTCCCCGCATCATCCTAATATGATTTTCCCAAGTCAACGCAACCGAGATGAGAAGCATTCAACACAAACTGGGGAGAAGCCAGCAACAAAAACCAAGCAAAACTGAAAAGACGAAGAAAATACGGCGAATAAAATAAAGTCCAACATAATTATACATAGACGCATACATGAAAGACAACAACATGCCAGGTCCAACTACCCTCATACATGAAACATCATAACTCGTATGACTACATCCGTACTCCATCCCGATGACTGAGAATACTCGAAAGCTCTACTGCTCGGCTGGCGCTGTGGGGTCCTCTCCTGAAGCGGACTCGGATCCAGAACTGACGGGGTTAACGGAGACCTCCAGGTTAAAAGTGACACGACGATGCTTCCTCGAGGGCTCTCCCTCTGGGGCAGGTGGAGGGTGGATCATCGGGGCTGCAGGAGTGGCGAGGAGTGAAACCCACTCGGCAGGGGCACTAAGTGGACTCGCAGTCAAGGTGCCCGAGCTACTCGGGGGAGTAACCGGAGAAACAGGGGATCTAGAACTGGCAGAAACGTAGGGAATGAATCCTACAAATGGAGAAGTAGTGGCTGAGCGAGCAGAGACTAAAGTAGAGGCTAAAGCAGTACGGGCACGACTCAGCTCACGAGCCAGCTCGTAGATCAGAAGATAGCTAGCGTTGATGTAGCGATAAAGGTGGCTAGCTACACTATCAAACTCCGGATCAATAATAGGGAAACGGACACGACCATTATCGTGGAGCGAAGGGTAGTAATGGAAACCTGGGTGATTCTGCATCCGGACCTCGTTGTAGCGGAGCTCAACAAGTACCTCGAATGCAGCAAACTGGTCAGCCTAAGAAGCGGAAGAAGCATAGCCGCTACGAGAGGTACGAGTATAGAGCCGGAATCGGAACTGGTGCGCAGAGTAACCATGGCGTGATACTCATACACCGAGTTAGCTCGGCGCTCCCGATACACACGATAGACTGGATCGTCTCTGTGAGGGTATAACCGACGCCACATGTTACGAAGGAGATGCGACAACGTGTACGGCATCAGCTGCAACTGGCACGGATACAACACCGGAGCCATCTACACTCACAGCCATTAGCAGGTTAGCATAGAAAAATATAATCAGTGCAAGCAATGCAACAACCAACTACAGTTATTACTGACACTCAGCTACAACTCGTATCTAGCGTCTAGTCGGCTTAGTCTAGCGTGGCCTACAGTCAGCGCGGCTCTGATACCAAGCGTTGTGGCACCCCCGCTCAGAGCGACCGGTTTACCTTGCATTGCCAGCCCAGAGACCTTGTCTTCTGGCAACACACAACAACATGGCACAGAAAAAAACCGCTTTATTCATGCTATCGGAACATAGTTCATATTACAACAGTTAACGAGGCCAAGCGGCACACATGGTGCGGCTGAACAATATTTACATTATTTAGTGAACATAAAGGGGCCTCGATCATGACAACTACTCGGCAGCGGAACAACGTCGTAGCGGGACTCCATAGCACAAGGACACCGACGTGGACATGGTCTAGACTCGGACATCACACCTTTCCAACGTGACTTTCCTGAAATCTGGCATGACACGCCAGGTCAGTACATTGAATGTACTTGCAAGCTCACAATAAGCATAAATAAGATGACAGACAATATCATGATATTTATCCAAATAATCAACAATGCAACCCTATATCCAACATGCTGTGACTATGCTCAACAGGTACTCATTCTCCCGAGTTGCTTACCAGATGTGACCAATAAAACATGATATTAACAAAAACATACTCGTGATCCTTACGGCGATCACCACCCGACCATCTCATGGCCCGTGATCCTTACGGCGATCACAACCCGGCCAACTCGTGGCCCGTGATCCTTACGACAATCACAACCTGACAACTCATGGCCAACTCAACACGATGGCCTCACTGCCATCCTTAGTGCAATTTAGTGTGCGTATTTATTAAGTGTTGACCCATGGTGTACCCTACTTTCGAGCGTGTCCGTAACCGTGGACTCGGCTATCGATAGATTAAAAACACTCTGCAGAGGTTAGTACACTGTACCCACACTACGGAACCCATGGCCTCGCATTCCCATTCGGGTGGACCAACAGCGTTCCGATGAAACCATTTCATTGTAATGACACTCTCCCGGCCCTTCCGACTCAGACCCCAACGGCCTAGTCCTGGGTAGCCCCGTGTCTACCTCCAGACACCTCGACCATCGTCGTGGCCATGATCCACTCTGGGACCCAGTACCAAAATTAACTTAACAACGGGCTCAAAAGGTTATGCTTGCCTACCGGGCCAGGGTACAGCACGCCCATAACCTTCCCTAAATGGAGGCACCGACCAGAGGCACGACAATGAAACGCATTAAGGCCGTCCCATACCGGCAAATGTGGTTGCACTGGGAAAGACTCATTTCAGCGGCACCACGACCCGGTCAACAACATGTTCAAGTTGAATTATTAATCAGGTTCAACTTAATGTGAAACAAAAACAACCAGTGTCATACTGCCATACCATGTATCACTTAACATATGCATCACATAACCATGCAAATAACTGCACCAAACACGCTCCCATGGAGCCATCATCAACTCATGCTACCATACTGGTTAAAATCTCACTTTACTTATACCAGAACCATTTCTAGCATTATCATCATTATTCATCATGCAAAAATAATATTTAAACTACTCATCAAACTTTATGACCATATTATTTATTTCTCACTTGCAACTAAGTTCTGCTTATCTTGACAACATTATTTACTACAAACATTCTGAAGTTCAAGTACTTTAACATAACAAGCATATAACAGAATATATTTATTATATAACTACTTTAAATGCAACAATATTCATAAGTTTAAGTATAAAAATCATAAATATTGAAGTGGCACCATGAAAATGTTACTGTGGCTTACCTTAGTACTGATGAGGTTCACAAAGCTCGTGGTGATCCTCAAGACAAGCTGGCTCTGCTGAAAAATATTCAAAACTACAAAAACAAAATATCAAGAAACCTTCTGAAAATTTCCAGAAAATCTAGACAGCAAGAAAAAATCCCATCTTTTGGGTGCTGTTAGATTTTTGGACACAGAACACGATGCAAAAAGAATCATTGCATTTGGACTTGTAGATAAAAATTTATGGCCATTTGAAGTCTCCTGGAATTTAAATCAATTTGGAAATAATAAACAGAGGGGGGGTGACGTCGAAGGCGTAAGCTCCTGGGGCGCCACCACTCATACCGCTTCACGCGCGTAATGAGTGGCTGACTAGCGGGGCCCGCTAGTCAGGCCGGAGGGAGGGGAGAGGGAAACAGAGGGGAACGACGATTCGCCGGAGCTCGTGCCGGTGATGAGACTTCTTGGAGGCAAACTAGAGGGAGGGATCGATGGATAAGGCGATTGCGCACCTGCCCGTACCCGTAGCATGGCTAACGGTGGCCGGACGACGTCGGATTTGACCTCTCCAGCGGCGACAGACGGCGGAGGTTGCCGGAGTTGAAGAAGACGGCGGCTTGGGGTGGCTCCAGGGGCTCTAGCTTGGTGCGTTAGCTTCATGTAGGAGAGGCGGAGGCCCTGGCGGGGTCGCCTCGGCTTGGGAACGATCCAGAGGGGATCGCCAGCGAGCTCGGCACTGGGACGGCAGCCCGCGGCCTGCCCGGCCGGGCTGCGGCTTCTACTGGCTCTAGGAGGGAGTGGGAGTAGGTTGCGATGCTCCAGGAGGCTGTGGAGGGGGGCTTTTATAGGCGGGGCGGCGAGGAGGGCTCGGGCTCCGTCGGAGGACACCTGTCCCCGGCGCCCGGCGATGAACGGTGCCTGAAGGCGATGGATAAGGCGACGAAGGTCACGCAACCACTGTACGCAGGCGCGGACGAGCACAGGAACGAGGGGGAAAGAGACGAACACAGTGCGCGCGCACTGTGCCGTTGGCTGGACCGTGCCCGTGCTCGCTGCGGCAAGCTCCAGCGTCGGTGAGCCGCAGGGTGGAGTTATGGAGGTGGAGACGAGGATGGTGGCGAGGGGTGGCATGCTCTGGCCGGCCGAGCAGCGAGCACACGCTCAACAGAGGCGCTGGCGACGCGCAGAGCGCGCGTTTGGCATGCCAGCACGCTCGGACCAATGCGGTCACCCCGTGGACCATGACATCAGGCCACCTACGCACTAACAAGGATGTCTGGCGGGTAGTCCTTAGTAAACTAAGGTGTTACCCTGGCTTGGTTTGGTTCCAGGTGCAGTAGAAGTAAAATGGTGATGAGGTTAAGTTACTGGACAGAAACTTTGGGGAGTTACTATGGTCAAACCATAGGGATTCAAGGGCTGACCTTTGGGGTTTTACTGTCTCTTACTAAGGTAAATAAGCTCAGAGAAAACCAACTACATTGGAGCTAGTAAAAACGTAGTTGCTGTAGAAACTACCATTTCAGCCCAGAACTGATTTTATTTTCTGTAGCCAAAATATTCCAAAGAGTGGTGAAATATTTTTGCTCAAAAATGTGCCCTAGTGTCCAAAGAATATTTTGGATTTTTCTCAGGATTTTTGGGCAAGAGAAATTAGGGTTGCTTTGGAGCTCAAGGAGTTAGCTAGGGTTTTGGAGGCAAAAATGAATATTATTCATTTAAGAAAAATATTCCAAGCAATATTGTTGGGTTGGCCAGGGGTGAAATGATGGCTTTGAGGAGGAGAGGGAACACTTGGGTGAAAATCAAGGGATACCCAAGTGGTTAAGTCCAAATGGAATGATTCAAAACTCCAAATCCAAAATCAACTCAGCTGAAAATAAAGCAAAGAAAAGAAGGCAAAAACCAGGTTGTGACAAATATATTACCCCTTCTGGATATTTATGGGCTTTATTTTACACATTTATATCATTTTTGGGACTAACCTACTAACCGGAGGCCCAGCCCGTATTGCTGTTTTTTTGCCTATTTCCGTATTTCGAAGAAAAGGAATATGAAACTGAGTACAAACGGAATGAAACCTTTGGGAGCGTGATTTTTGGAACGAATGTGAACCAGAGGACTTGGAGTGCAAGTCAAGAAGCAGCCAAGGCGGCCACGAGAGGGTAGGGGGCACCCCCTGTCTCGTGGGCCCCTCGGGTGGCCACCGACGTACTTCTTCCTCCTATATATGCCTACGTACCCCGAAAACATCCAGGGAGCCAACGAAACACAATTTCCACCGCCGTAACCTTCTATATCCGCGAGATCCCATCTTGGAGCCTTCGCCGGTGCTAAGCCGGAGGGGGAATCGACCATGGAGGGCCTCTACATTAACACCATAGCCCCTCTGATGAGTCGTGAGTAGTTTACCATAGACCTACGGGTCCATAGTTATTAGCTAGATGGCTTCTTCTCTCTTTTTGGATCTCAATACAATGTTCTCCCCCTGTCTTGTGGAGATCTATTCGATGTAAACTCTTTTTGCGGTGTGTTTGTCGAGATCCGATGAATTGTGGGTTTATGATCAAGTTTATCTATGAATAATATTTGAATCTTCTCTGAATTCTTTTATGTATGATTGAGTTATCTTTGCAAGTCTCTTCGAATTATCAGTTTGGTTTGGCCTACTAGATTGATCGTTCTTGCCATGGGAGAAGTGCTTAGCTTTGGGTTCCATCTTGCGGTGTCCTTACCCAGTGACAGAAAGGGTTGCAAGGCACGTATTATATTGTTGCCATCGAGGATAAAAAGATGGGGTTTATATCATATTGCATGAGTTTATCCCTCTACATCATGCCATCTTGCTTAATGCGTTACTCTGTTCTTTGTGAACTTAATACTCTAGATGCAGGCAGGAGTTGGTCGATGTGTGGAGTAATAGTAGTAGAGGCAGGCAGAAGTCGGTCTACTTGTCACGGACGTGGTGCCTATAGACATGATCATGCCTAGATAATCTCATAATTATTCGCTTTTCTATCAATTGCTCGACAATAATTTGTTCACCCACCGTAATACTTATGCTATCTTGAGAGAAGCCTCTAGTAAAACCTATGGCCCCCGGGTCTATCTCTTATCATATTTGCTTTCAATCTACTTTTATTTGCATCTTTACTTTTTGCATCTATATTATAAAATACCAAAAAATATATTTATCTTATCATACTATCTCTATTAGATCTCACTTTCGCAAGTGGCCGTGAAGGGATTGACAACCCCTTTATTGCGTTGGTTGTGAGTTCTTTGTTTGTTTGTGTAGGTGCGTGGGACTTTTGAGGAGCCTCCTACTGGATTGATACCTTGGTTCTCAAAAACTGAGGGAAATACTTACGCTACTATTGCTGCATCACCCTTTCCTCTTCAAGAAAAACCAACGCAAGCTCAAGACGTAGCAAGAAGGATTTCTGGCGCCGTTGCCGGGGAGGTCTTCGCTCAAGTCAAGACATACCAAGTACCCATCACAAACTCATCTCCCTCGCATTTACATTATTTGCCATTTGCCTCTCATTTTCCTCTCCCCCACTTCACCCTTACCGTTTTATTCGCCCTCTCTTTCCCAATCTCCTCCTCTCTCTTTCGCTTGCCTTTTTCTGTTTGCATGTGTGTTGGATTACTTGTTGCCATGGCGCAAGATAATACCAAATTGTGTGATTTCTCGAATACCAATAATAATGATTTCCTTAGTACTCCGATTGCTCCTCTTAATGATGTTGAGTCTTGTGAAATCAATACTGCTTTCCTGAATCTTGTTATGAAAGATCAATTCGCCGGCCTTCCTAGTGAAGATGCCGCTACTTATCTAAACAACTTTGTTGATTTGTGTGATATGGAAAAGAAGAAAGATACAGATAACAATATTGTTAAATTGAAGTTATTTCTGTTTTCACTTAGAGATCGTGCTAAAGTTTGGTTTTCGTCTTTGCCTAAAAATAATATTGATTCTTGAAACAAGTGCAAAGATGCTTTTATCTCTAAATATTTTCCTCCCGCTAAAATTATCACTCTTAGGAACGATATTATGAATTTTAAACAACTTGATCATGAGAATGTTGCCCAATCTTGGGAAAGAATGAAATTGACGATTCGCAATTGCCCTACTCATGATTTGAATTTATGGATGATCATACAAAAATTTTATGCCGGTTTGAACTTTGCTTCTAGAAATCTCTTAGATTCGGCCGCGGGAGGCACGTTTATGGAAATCACGTTAGGAGATGCTACAAAACTTCTTGATAATATTATGGCTAATTATTCTCAATGGCATACCGAAAGATCTTCTAGTAAAACAGTGCATGCTATAGAAGAAATAAATGTTTTGAGTGAAAAGATGGATGAACTTATGAAATTGTTTGCTACTAAAAATACTCCTCTTGATCCCAATGATTTGCCTTTGTCTACTTTGATTGAGAATAATTATACATATACTAAACCTGGCCCGGTTTCTTTTACCTGGTTTTTAAACTTTTTTTATCAGTGAAAAATCGATCAATTGAGGCACGACACGTTAAATATTGGGGGATCTGGCGAGGTAAGAAGGCGGGTGCACGCAGCAATTCGGTAGAAGATTTGAACATTCCTATTGTAGCATTGTCGTTTTGTGCATGGAGTGGATGGGCATGCATGCAGGACATAGATGCGTAACGTGATTCGTAACTGACGTGTCTCTTTTTTATTGAGCGGTCACTGTCTATTCGGAAACTCTCTCGAATAGTCTGTATTTATCTTCAGTCCAGTAGCGCTCTATATATAGGTAACCTCAGCGTTGCTGCTCCACCTCCGCCTCTCCCCAGCTTCTATCATCTGTTTTTCTGCTCCCACCTACGGTGACCACGCTCCTCTATTCCACCCCAGCGATGGAGTCGCTCGCCCGTCGTCCGATCCAGTGGCCTACTTTCCCGCGTCGGCCATGCCCAAGAAGTCAGCTTGGAAGTCGCCCCCGTCTTTCTCTGCCCGGCGCCTCGAAGGCTGATGTGCCGCCGCCGCTGCCGTCGGTGCCGACCACTAGCCCATGCTCACTGACACCGCCAAGAACAAGAGCTCGCTTCTGCCCCCGGCTCCCTCCTCTTCCTAGCTCCTCTTGAAGCATCCTCAGGTACATGTGCCACTGTTTGAATATGCGCCGACGATGGGGGGCAACATGGAGTCCGCAACGTATGCCAATGTGTGCTCACTCAGGTTCTCCGGCGAGGACGAGGTCGATGCCGCGGGGACGGAGTGGAGGAGGCGGCCGAGCTCTTCCTGGCGGGCGGGGCAGAAGGACTGGACATGGCGGGGGCGGAGGACGATCTGGACGTGGATATCATCCGAAGCCGCCGCCATGCGCCGCCGTAGGATGCGAAGATGATGCCCTCGGCCGAATTCGTTGTATGCCATCTTCAGAAGCAGCTGTCATGCGTCGCTGTAGGATGCAAAGATGAAGCCATCGGCATCACAGTGCGCCATCTGCTGCATGAATCTCAGAGGCCTAGGGCAAAGGACGTGTGAGGACGCATGGTGAGTCTTCATGTCTCGCGCACGTCATCAGGGAGCGGCCGCGTCGAGCTCGCCGAGGCAGAGTATCGTGACACTAGGCTGTGGCGTCAGCGAGGTGCAGGAGGACGCCGGTGAGGTGGTGCAGGTGGTCGATGGCCGGCAGCGCCCACGGCCCCCGCGGCGTCGAGCTCGCCGAGCAGGAGCATCATGGGTGCGCCCCGACGTGAGCGCAGTTCGGGGCAACATAGGACCAAGCGCCGGTGCCCTCGAGCCTGGCAATCCACCGGAGGTCAAGCCTGCCCAGGCCACGGCAGCTCTGCTGCTCCGCGCCACCGGAGGCTTCCGCGGTCGACCCCGTGTCTTCTTGCTATACAGCGTGGTACGTTCCTCGACCTCTCGCTGTCCACCAGGCTGCTGTCACCCTCCTGTCTGACGGCTGATGCAGAGGGCACCCTCTTACATTTTTTTGGTAGCAGCGATAGTTGGATAGTTGTACTACTTATGTTTGCAGAGTGGTGTGTTTGTTTTGCGGTGTTGAAAAATCTTTTTTTGCTTTTAATGCTTTACAAGGTTTGGGGTTTCCCATTTAGCTGATGTTATAAAAACTATAGGTTACTCTTTACATGGATCTTTTGGTGTATGATGTATGACATGTGGACCTATGGTATTTCTGCTCTGCAAGTGATATATGAGATTGATAGGAAAATAACACTTCAGAAAGTTCTTATGAAAAATGCATAATTTGTATCAACCGAAGCCTGACTAAATCTAAGTACCTGCTCAGGTGCACTTGGACTCTGAGCTCCATGAGGACATCACATTTCTCAGGTTTGTCAAGCAACTATGGGCAGTAGTCAATGTGCGTGACCATTGGTGGATTGGTAAGAGATAAAAAAAAGTGCAAACCATCCAACACCATAGACTGAAAGTGCAGGAGTCCGAAGGTGGCTTTCTGCTAAAACTCCCATTCATCTATGTATTTTTATAATTTAGGTTTTGAATTCCGTTTGATGAGTGCTATATCTCATATCAAGTGATTCGTAGCCTGGTTAGGCCCATATTTTTTATTCCAAATTAATTTTCCTGAATTTACCTTCCATAGATTTTGGAACTGTGTTATTTATTGTTTTTTTCTTAAAATACCAGTTAGCAGGTTGGCATGATTGACTCAAAAGCCTTCCTATACTTACTTTTTTGAACGGTCACCGGGGAAGGCATCATATACTTACTTGGTAACACTGTTCTCTTTGTTTTCAGAATGAACATGGCTACATCCTGAAGGCTGTAAGATCTTATGTCTTTCTACAAGGATATTGTGTCCTTAAATAAAATTATAATATTACATTTAAACCGCTTGCTCATTCCTCTCTGATTCTACCGCGAAAGAGGAGGAACATAATTTATGTATTATTTCTCTTGAACTATATTGTAATATTACATTTAAACCTCTTGTTTATTTTTCTCTGATTCTGCCACAAAGGAAGAGGAACATAATTTTATATTATTTCTCTTGAACTATTGTAATCACAAAGTATTGTACCAATGTTAACTTTTCTGGGTTATTATGCGGACTGCACAATTCCAAGTTTGGAACTTCTCTTCAAATACTGATGCCTGCAAAGTTTAAGAAATGTTGAAACTTTCTCTTCTCATCATGATCAGCGCCTATTAACTTGCGAATGAGGTGCACGCTTGCCAACTCCATGACGATGCTCCAATTCCTTATGCCAATTTTATTATGGAAATGTTGTGAGTAACTCATGTGAAGTAGGTGCCGTTTATACAGGTATGGCAGTTCTGTTATTAGTTTTTGCAAATATATATAGTTTAGTTTGTCTCAGTCACTTTTTTGGTTTGTTTTATGGAGCGCTTTCCATTGTGCTGCTGTTATTGCAAGTTAATACATATGTTTTCTGAATTTACTCTGCTTCCAGTCCAAGTTTGGGCCATTTATCATTGTCAATTATCATGGTTAGAACCGACGCGTATGCCTACTTAGTGATGCACTTTTCTCAGTTTTTTGGCATGACCTCTAGACTGCAACACGTTGTACCTTTTCTCTATGCCGTCTCATTTTTTTATTTACAAGATGTATCATCTCCCCACATCAAAAGAGAAATTTGATAGTAGATATAAATAAGGTGTCGTCGGCCAGAATGCGCAAGTCTATTTTGGTTTAAAATGCCAGTCTGGTTGCTGACTTTTTGAACTCTTTTGAACTGTTTGTAGCTCTCGCCATTTAGGAAAAGTAAATCAAATGACAAACAACTCTCTATGAGCAACTACTTCTCTTGTGTTGTGTAATAGAGATACTATATGGACTAATCTTCATGACCAGAAAATAGAATCTGGTTTGTGGGCCGGTTTTTGTGATACCTCTTGATTGTTATGGTTAGGATAATAGGTATTTTGAGGGTTCATTCTGTCATGTATGTTCACGCTGTGAAGCGCTGGAGATCATTTCCTGATTTAGGTAGATACAAACGAGAAAGGCAACACATTGACCCAGAGTTCCATGCCCACGACAACATTAGCACCAACCAATTGATAAACTAATATCAGATGCTTCAATACAGCAAAAGGACCCTTCCACCCCAAATTGAGTGGCATAGCACAAGCGGGAATCAGAATAAACCAGCTGAAGTAACCAGTACAATAATAGTTGCATTCGGGCGTCATGATATGATGGAAGAAAACAACAAATAGGAGCCACTCTGCCTTTCAAGCAAACAGTAAATGAAGAGAGCAATACACAGCCAACAGTTGTCTCTTAATCAAGCCAGGAAACAAGGCAAATAACAAGCATGCATAGTGGGATTCTGCAATTCAAATAACATGTTAACAAAAAATATCTTCGCGACCTGCAATTGAAAGCTTGCTTGAATCAAATAACATGTATGATGAATTTAGATCTTTCTAACAAAATGTTTTGAGTCCCATTGTATCTACTTCATTTTAGCACACAATTACTAACGACTTGATAATTTAAATATGTGAGGAGAAAATTTTGAAGTGCGCTGTATTTGAAATTTAATATTACCACATATATCTTAAAATTTCTTTGGCATTCATTTGAAGTCATTTTCATGCTCATTATGTTTGGGAGCTTGGTTCTTTCCAAGGTCTCAATTCAAGCAAAAGTGTAGGTAGAAACCGGTACCAAGCCGCCACAAAATCGTGCACAGGCTCAACATTTCATCATCGATACCAATCCAACAGGTGGTCGTACAATGATGATATGAATTACCAAAGAGCACAAGGGATTCAAGTTTAGCATGCAATGTCAAAATGTATCTCCTTTTTGTGAAATGTATCAACTAATTCATGCAGTAAAGCTTTTCTCAAAACAACTTGATATTCATACATACACAATAATGCAAAAATGAAACAAACAAGTAATAATCAACCAATTAGTCAACGAAATAGCACATATGCTTTCTCATCATCGCATACAGGATTTTAATACAATGTTTCAGCAAGGCGCGGCGTGTCGTCGCGCGGGTATTGCTAGTAATGAATCTATGGATGTGAATTTTGTTGGTACGAATAGTTTTGGAAACAATGTTTATAGAGAAAACTTTAATGCTAGACCGTTCCCTAGTAACTCCTCTAATAACTATGGAAATTCCTATAATAATTCTTATTGTAATTTTAATAAGATTCCCTCTGATTTTGAGAATAGTGTGAACGAATTTATGATCTCTCAAAAGAATTTTAATGCTTTGCTTGAAGAAAAATTGCTCAAAGTTGATGATTTGGCTAGGAACGCTGATAGACTTTCGCTTGATGTTGATTCTCTTAAACTTAGATCTTCTCCTCCTAAGCATGATATCAATGAGTCCCTCAAAGCCATGAGAATTTCCATTGATGAGTGCAAGGAAAGAACCGCTAGATTGCATGCTAAGAAAGATTGCTTTGTAAAGGCGTGTTCTTCTAGTTTCCATGAAAATAATGATGAAGATCTTAAAGTTATTGATGCGTCTGCTATTAGATCTTTGTTTTGCAATATGAATCTTAATAATAATGGGACTGGAGATGAGTCAACTTTAACTAGAAGGCGTCGCAAGAATTCGGAGTTTTTAGATCTTGATGCTAAATTTGGTAAAAGTGGGATTGGAGAGGTCACGACTTTAAATAGCATTGAACCCACTATCTCGGATTTCAAGGAATTTGATTATGATAATTGTTCTTTAGAAGGTTGTATTTCCTTGTTGCAATCCGTTGTTAATTTTTCTCATGCTAATAGTCAAAATAAAGCTTTTACCAAACATATTGTTGATGCGTTGATGCAATATTATGATGAAAAACTTAATTTGGAAGTTTCTATACCTAGAAAACTTAATGATGAGTGGGAACCTACTATAAAGATTAGAATTAAAGATCATGAGTGTTTTGCTTTGTGTGATTTGGGTGCTAGTGTTTCCACGATTCCGAAAACTTTATGTGTTATTCTAGGTTTCCATGATCTTGATGATTGCTCTTTAAATTTGCACCTTGCGGATTCCACCATTAAAAAGCCAATGGGAAGGATCAATGATATTCTCATTGTTGCAAATAGAAATTTGGTGCCCGTAGATTTTATCGTTCTTGATATAGATTGCAATCTTTGTTGCCTTATTATTCTTGGTAGACCTTTCCTTAGAACGATTGACGCGATTATTGATATGAAGGAAGGGAATATTAGATTACAATTTCCATTAAAGAAAGACATTGAGCACTTTCCAAAAAAGAAAGTCAAATTACCTTATGAATTTATCATGCAGGCTACTTATGAATTCAGTGCCAAAGATGCGGAAAATGCCAATGGTGGCCGCGCTACAGGCAGGTCTTAATCTCAATCGTCGGACCACCATGGGGATCTGTGCGGGCAGGATATAGGGCAAGTATTCGATTTATTTTTGGGCTGTATTGGATCAGCGATGGCCCACGCACATGCAAAAGCAGGTAGGCCTCTTACACGCACCTGACATGTACGCACATCGTTGGTCGTGGTAGTACTCCTGCACAATGCGCGTGGATACCTATACGAGTTGTTTATGCACGTCGTGGACATCTTGTGGCCGAGCGAAAAGCACCAACAGGCAAAGGTGCCTACGTGCAGCATTTGGGTCCAGTGAAACACCAACAAGTGTTTACCACTATGTTACTAATCAAGTATTTGGGTGTGTTAATTATGATGTTTGATTTTACCATCGCACTGGCCACAGATGTGCTTAAAATGGATAAACACTAACATCGAACTGCAGTTTGTGTCATTTGTGCCAGCCAGGAGAATCCAAGCAATCTAGTTACACGTGTCATTTGCGCTTCCATCACTTGTCACTTCGCAGTCCAACGGCGAGGCATGTGTTCATCCAGCATGCAAACTGCTTCTCTAGGAGACCAGACGGAGTGGCGTGCACACATATAGGATGAGCAAGGAAGAAACCGATTCAGTTAACATGCCCCATTGCTCACACGGATCGATTTAACACTAACTTTTTCATCGAGTCATTTCGTTATTTTCTTCGGTTCCCAAGTCATAATCTATCTCTTTCTTCCCATGATTATATTTTAGAAAGGGAGTAAGCACGGAACCCAGTCAACCAGAGCCTGCAGATACGTAGCTGTAGACCATGGAACTCAGCAACACCCATGCTACTCTGCTACAGACATTCAATGCCTGTACCACACCTGTGTGCTCGACAGAAGTCGCATGCTCTCCCCTGCCAGCCGGTCTCAAAGTGCAATGGAGAGAACCCTACAAAAGCTATGACATCGTATTGTCAGTTCATCTGGCGTAACAACACGCCCTGTTTAAAACGATAAACTTAGCTGCCATGCCATGACTGAGTTGAATAGATTGAAAAAAATGAACTCGTATGAACCTGGTTGCCATGTCACACATAAATAAACAAAGAAGAATCATTTGCATGGCTAAATGTTGACACAACTAAGCATGCTACCACAAATTCTTAAAAAACAGCAGTTTGGTACTGGAAACAACAAAGTAGCCAATGCAATTTGCACAGAATAGACAAGTGCATTTAGAAATAAAACGAACATCAATTAGTATTTACACACCCATGACCAGCAGCCTGATCACATGCGCAGATAGCAAAACAACCATTTTTTGTTTCAGCGGCAGCAACTACATCTTTTGCTAGTGGGCAGAATACATGGATTAAGAAAACTATGCAGTATACACTAGCATCGGCAAAGTAAACCAGGTGGAACATCACAATCAGTTCAGGCATGGGCACCTTCAAAGGTTAAATTCTTTGCGTGGTTGGCAATACAAGGTAGGATTTGGACCGCGATCGTTTACAGCGACGAGGTTGGTCAAATTGTGGCCCTCTGCAAACTTTGCAATAGGGAGCAAGAAACGGGTGCCCACATTTTTTTCAAGTGCCGCTTTACAATTCGGATATGGAAGTCTCTCATTGAGAGGCTTGGTCTCGCGCACATAGATACATCCGAGTGGCACACGGATGAATCCATCTATGAATGGTGGGACAAGAGAACCGACAATCGCAATCCCAACCAGCAAGCTTTGGCCTCTCTCACCATGCTTGTCTCCTGGACCATTTGGAATGAAAGAAATGCACGGATGTTTCGTCATAAGAGTGCACCAACGACCATTCTTTTCACTGCCATTGTCGATGAGACCAAGCTTTGGGTGACCACGGGTGCAAAGAAATTAGGAGATATTTTTATGGGCGAGTAATTGTCATGCCGTATTTGTGGGTGTTGTAAAACTCTAAACTCTATTCTCTTCTTATTTAATTGATGAGGCAAATCTTATGCCTCCGTTTCAGAAAAAAAAACAATCAGCTCAGGCAAGTTGTTCCACTACAAGAAAGACAAAGTTTGCAGCATTTGGTATTTTCTGTGAAGAAACATTACAAAGGATCAGCACATCAATCCTTAGTCTAAAGGAAGTTTGGTTCGAATGGACCGCTCTTTTTAGCGCCGAGAGCATTGCAACGATGGCCGACCACCCCACAGTTTGTGCATTTTGGCAATTTCCTTGGAGTCTTCGGCACATCACCTCTTTGGGGGCAAGTTGTACCCTTGTGGCCCTGCACTCGGTGGATCGTGCAAAACCCAAACCCAGTTTCCCATGAGTAGAGGTTGTAGAAATCATAAGCATCATCCAATGAATCAAACGTGTGCCAATTTTGGGATTGACAACATGCCCATCCCCCTTATCTACGTAAGCGCACACAGATTATTCAAGAGCTATCTTCCTGTCAGGGTTCATCTCCCTCTCATCAGGTGCTTTCCCAATCCTAACCCTGAAGCAATGTCTCACAACAAAAAAGACAGAATTATAAAAATCGACAAACAGTGTACAAACAAAGGGATTTGCCCTAAACAACTTGCGATGCAATGCTTATCACCAACGCCAAAATAAGAAGACCACCCGCTGCAGTTTCAAACTAAAAATAAAATCATGTACCCCCAACTGACACTTGGAAATCCACTAAACCAGGGTCTCTATGGGAAAAAAATGTACCAGCCAACCACTGTCACTATTTTTGTTCTCCAAGTACATGTATAAAAGAGAAATCTTCCAAATATCAGGTATTATACCAATTCTAGTTCAGTCATGTCGCGCCCACCAAAAACTATACTTCATCACAAATCTTCCGGATAAACAATTATTACACCACTACTTACTTAATGCCGTGCCTTCCACTGAATCCAAATTCACCAAATAAACACTATGATATGAACTGAATCCGAACCCAATCCAGCCGACACTTGGAAATCCCCTAAACCATGGTTGTGTATGCCAAAAAAATGGACCAATGTGCCACTCTCACTGGTTTTGTTGTCCAAGTACATGTATCAGAAGAAATCTCCCTAATAACAAATATCATACCAATTCTAATTCAGTACTTTCCATCCCAACAAAAACAATACTTCATCACAGTTCTTGCCAATAACCAGTATTACGAAACTACTTATTGAATCCCGTGCCTTCAAATGAAACTAAGCTCATCAAATACACACTTAAATATAGACACTGAATCCAATCCCACTCGAGAATTTTTTCATTGCAGACAGACACTGAGTCAAAATCAACATTTTCCACAAAATTTATTACTCACTGTATCATGTTCGTCCTCCCTCCACAAATGCCAGAAACCTAACTAATTCTTTTACCAGAACAACTAGCACTAACAATCCAGATAAAAACAGGGCACAACCCAGAATTAGTGAACCATTTCTTCTAACTGCCAACAACACTAACAACACGCATTTTCCCTATGGTACAGAGAAAATATCCAAAATAGCACACCCCCATCCGAAGCAACTTTTACCCAAACAAATTTGCACTGGAACTATAACAGCACACCCCCGTCCAGCACCATTTTCGCCACACCAACATGCTAATCAACTTGCTAGCTAGCTAGCCAAATCCAACTAACTGAATCCGAACAAAATCCAGAACTAAAACACAGAAAACAGAATCCGAACGCTTCCTGTGTCTCACAGAAATAATTCCTAACAACAAGAATTTTCCACTGAAACCAAGCTCACCAAATACAACGTTGCAACATATATACTGAAATCCAAACCCAATCCAGCACTTTTTCCATTTTTGCAGGTGTACACTGATTCGGCAAAATCCAACCATATTCGCCCAACAGAGGTACTAAAGCTAACGCACATCCTAACTGAAACCAAAAGTTCATTTTTACCTGCCAAAGTGAGCTAGACAACACACCTACGACGCAGGATCACTTGCTGAACACCCGCAAAATTACATGAGCAAATACATAGAAAAGTTTTCTTACTAACCCCTCCGTGTCTACTCTAGCCACTCGTAGTTTCAGAGCACACCTCGTATCTGTCTCCATCTCCGTCTTCCTTTTCTTCGCCTGCCTTGTCGATGTGTAAACCTGCTGCACTCATGGAATCCTGGAACTCCACTGGGATGACAGAACCATCCACACGGAGACACCCCTGCAAGAATCAAATCTAGTCACATGAGCAAGTACTTTCCAATCCCACGCCGTCGAATCCACACGCAAGAGAGAGAAGAAGGGAATCAGCGCAGCAAAACGAACATACCCGTCGAGCTCGAGGCCGTTGGTGGAGATATTGCCAGAGCACAATCGCCGTTGCTGTGCCCGTGTGTGAAGGAGAATGGGGTGGGGAGCGAATCCTGTCCCGTGGCTCTATCTGCTCCACAAGGTAAGGCCGAGCGGGGTGGGTGGGGTCTGACGGAGCCACATTGGATCCATTTACCTGTGCTATTTTGAACCACCCAACATGTCCCAAATTCCCCGTCGAAGGACACACGGCCCTTTCCAGGCCCGGGAACAGCTTCGTCCGATGGGTCGAACACAATACGCCTACGCGCAGATAGGAGTATCATGGGCCGTATTTCCCTCACTAGGCCTGGCAACGCAGCTGCCACGAACTGACAGGTTCCGAATCCCAAGGCCCAAACAGACGAGCCGGATTCCGACCTGCCTGTAGCTCGGCCACCAAAAGCCCTCACTCCCAAAGATGGCACTACTTAGATCTATCTTCGTTTTTATGCCTAGCTAGAGGCGTTAAACGATAGCGCTAGTTGGGAGGCAACCCAATTTTCTTTGTGTTTTTTGGTTTTGCTCCTGTTTAGTAATAAATTTTGCATATACCTTCTATTTAGATATGTTTTTATCTTTTAATTAGTGTTTGTGCCAAGTAGAACCTATAGGAACATATGTTGATAGTTGATTTGATTCTGCTGAAAAACAGAAACTTTGGGCGCACGAATTTAGTTTTGTTAAATCACAGAAATGTGATTTTGCGTTGATTCTTTTTGCTGCTGATCAATAGAAAAATTGTCCAGGACTTCATATTTTGGTAGGATTTTTAAAGGTCCAGAAGTTTGCGTTAGTTACAGATTGCTATAGACTGTTCTGTTTTTTACAGATTCTGTTTTTCGTGTGTTGTTTGCTTATTTTGATGCATCTATGGCTAGTATGGTTTATAAACCATAGAGAAGTTGGAATACAGTAGGTTTAACACCAAAAATAAATAAAGAATGAGTTCATTACAGTACCTTATGTGGTGATTTTGTTTTCTTTCACTAACGAAGCTTATAAGATTTCCTGTTGAGTTTTGTGTTGTGAAGTTTTCAAGTTTTGGGTAAAGATTTTATGGACTATGGAATAAGGAGTGGCAAGAGCCTAAACTTGGGTATGCCCATGGCACCCCAAGATATTCAAGGATAGCCAAAAGCCTGAGCTTGGGGATGCCTCGGGAAGGCATCCCCTCTTTTATCTTCGTTCATTGGTAATTTTACTTGGAGCTATATTTTTATTCGCCACATGATATGTGTTTTGCTTGGAGCATCGTGTATTATATTAGTCTTTGTTTTTTAGTTTACCACAATCATCTTTGCTGTACACACCTTTTGGGAGAAGCCCACTTGAATTGAATTTGCTAGAATACTCTATGTGCTTCACTTATATCTTTTGAGCTTGATAGTTTTTGCTCTAGTGCTTCACTTATATCTTTTAGAGCACGACGGTAACTTATTTTTGTAGAAATTGCTAGTCTCTCATGCTTCACTTATATTATTTTGAGAGTCTTTTAGAACAGCATGGTATTTGCTATGGTTATAAATTGGTCCTAGAATGGTAGGCATCCAAGTTGGGTATAATAAAAACTATCATAGGAAGTGAATTGGATGCTATGATCAATTTGATACTTGATAATTGTTTTGAGATAGGAAGGTAGTGATATTAAAGTCATGCTAGTTGGGTGATTATGAATTTAAAGAATTCTTGTGTTGAAGTTAGCAAGTCCCGTAGCATGCATGTATGGTTAAAGTTGTGTAACAAATTTGAAACATGAAGTGTACCTGGCTTGTGCACACTTATGAGTGGCGGTCGGGGACGAGCGATGGTCTTTTCCTACCAATCTATACCCCTAGGAGCATGCACGTAGTGCTTGATTTTTGATGACTTCTAAATTTTTACAATAAGTATATGAGTTCTTTTGACTAATGTTGAGTCCATGGATTATACGCACTTTTACCTTTCCGCCATTTCTAGCCTCTTCGGTACCGTGCATTGCCCTTTCTCACCTTGAGAGTTGGTGCGAACTTCGCCGGTGCATCCAAACCCCGTGATACGATACGCTCTATCACACATAAACCTCCTTATATCTTCCTCAAAACAGCCACCATACCTACCTATTATGGCATTTCCATAGCCATTCAGAGATATATTGCCATGCAACTTTCCACTGTTCCGTTCATCATCATCATGACATACTTTACTTTTGTCATATTGCCATTGCATGATCATGTAGTTGACATTGTATTTGTGGCAAAGCCACCATGCATAATTTTTCATACATGTCACTCTTGATTCATTGCACCATCCCGGTACACTGCCGGAGGCATTCATATAGAGTCATATCTTGTTCTAGTTTTGAGTTGTAATTCATATGTTGTAATCAATAGAAGTGTGGTTATCATCATTATTAGAGCCTTGCCCAAAGAAAAAAAGGGGAAGAAAGGCCAAAAAAAAGAAAGGCCCAAAAAAAGAAAAGAAAAAAAAAGAAAAAAAGAAAATAAATAAAAGGGGCAATGTTACTATCACTTTTTCCACACTTATGCTTCAAAGTAGTACCTTGTTCTTTATGTAGTGAGTCTCATATATTGTGCTTCAAAGTAACACCATGTTTTTTAAATAGTGAGTCTCATAAGTTGTCTTTTTCATACTAGTGAGAATTTTTCATTATAAAACTTGGCTTGTATATTCCTACGATGGGGTTCTTCAAATGCCCTAGGTCTTCATGAGCAAGCAAGTTGGATGCACACCCACTAGTTTTCTTTTGTTGAGCATTCATTTATAGCTCTAGTGCATCCGTTGCATGGCAATCCCTACTCCTCATGTTGACATCAATTGATGGGCATCTCCATAGCCCGTTGATTATCCTCGTCTATGTGAGACTTTCTCCTTTTTTTGTCTTCTCCACACAATCCCCATCATCATATTCTATTCCATCCAATAGTGCTATATCCATGGCTCACGCTCATGTATTGCGTGAAGGTTGAAAAAATTTGAGATTATTTAAGTATGAAACAATTGCTTGACTTGTCATCAGGGGTATAGAAGTTGGGAACATCTTTGTGTGACGAAAATGAAGCATAGCCTAACTATATGATTTTGTAGGGATGAACTTTCTTTTGCCATGTTATTTTGAGAAGACATGATTACTTTGATTAGTATGCTTGAAGTGTTACTATTTCTTTTATCAATATGAACTTTTATTTTGAATCATTTGGATCTGAACATTCATGCCACAATAAATAAAATTACATTGAGAATTATGCTAGGTAGCATTCCACATCAAAAATTCTCTTTTTATCATTTACCTACTCGAGGACGAGCAGGAATTAAGCTTGGGGATGCTTGATACGTCTCCAACATATCTATAATTTTTGATTGTTCCATGCTATTATATTACCCCTTTTGGATGTTTATGGGCTTTATTTTACACATTTATATAATTTTTGGGACTAACCTACTAACCGGAGGCCCAACCCGTATTGCTGTTTTTTGCCTATTTCAATATTTCGAAGAAAAGGAATATCAAACGGAGTCCAAACGGAATGAAATCTTCAGCAGCGTGATTTTTGGAACGAACGTGATCCAGAGAACTTGGAGTGCAAGTCAAGAAGTAGTCGAGGCGTCCACGAGAGGGTAGGGCGCGCCCCCCTATAGGGCGCGCCCCCTGTCTCGTGGGCCCCTCGGGCAGCCACCGACATACTTCTTCCTCCTATATATGCCTACGTACCCCGAAAACATCCAGGGAGCCAAAGAAACACAATTTCCACCGTCATAACCTTCTGTATCCGCGAGATCCCATCTTGGAGCCTTCGTCGGCGCTCTGCCGGAGGGGGAATCAACCACAGAGGGCTTCTACATTAACACCATAGCCCCTCCGATGAGTTGTGAGTAGTTTACCATAGACCTACGGGTCCATAGTTATTAGCTAGATGGCTTCTTCTCTCTTTTTGGATCTCAATACAATGTTCTCCCCCTCTCTTGTGGAGATCTATTCGATGTAAACTCTTTTTGCGGGTTTTTCGAGATCCGATGAATTGTGGGTTTATGATCAAGTTTATCTATGAATAATATTTGAATCTTCTCTGAATTCTTTTATGTATGTTTGAGTTATCTTTGCAAGTCTCTTCGAATTATCAGTTTGGTTTGGCCTACTAGATTGATCTTTCTTGCCATGGGAGAAGTGCTTAGCTTTGGGTTCGATCTTGCGGTGTCCTTACCCAGTGACAGAAAGGGTTGCAAGGCATGTATTATATTGTTGCCATCAAGGATAAAAAGATGGGGTTTATATCATATTGCATGAGTTTATCCCTCTACATCATGTCATCTTGGTTAATGCGTTACTCTGTTCTTTGTGAACTTAATACTCTAGATGCAGGTAGGAGTTGGTCGATGTGTGGAGTAATAGTAGTAGATGCAGGCAGGAGTCGGTCTACTTGTCACGGACATGATGCCTATATCATGCCTAGTTAATCTCATAATTATTCGCTTTTCTATCAATTGCTCGACAGTAATATGTTCACCCACCGTAATACTTATGCTATCTTGAGAGAAGCCTCTAGTGAAACCTATGGCCCCCTAGTCTATCTCTTATCATATTTGCTTTCAATCTACTTTTATTCGCACCTTTACTTTTTGCATCTATATTATAAAATACCAAAAAAAAATATTTATCTTATCATACTATCTCTATCAGATCTCACTTTCGCAAGTGACCGTGAAGGGATTGACAACCCCTTTATTGCGTTGGTTGCGAGTTCTTTGTTTGTTTGTGTAGGTGCGTGGGACTTTTGAGGAGCCTCCTACTGGATTGATACCTTGGTTCTCAAAAACGGAGAGAAATACTTGCGCTACTATTGTTGCATTACCGTTTCCTCTTCAAGGAAAACCAACGCAAGCTCAAGATATAGCAATGACGTCCCGCGAACTCCGATCCAGCAGAGCTTCACGGGAGAGTTCCGTCAGCACGACGGCATGATGACGGTGATGATGTTGCTACCGACGCAGGGTTTCGCCTAAGCACCGCTACGATATGATCGAGGTGGAATATGGTGGAGGGGGGCACCGCACACGGCTAAGAGATCAAGAGATCTATTGTTGTATCTAGAGGTGCCCCCTGCCCCCGTATATAAAGGAGTGGAGGAGGAGGGAGGGCCGGCCCTCCTATGGCACGCCCTGGAGGAGTCCTACTCCCACCGGGAGTAGGATTCCCCCCTTCCAAGTAGTAGGAGTAGGAGTCAAGGAAAGGGAAAAGAGAAGAGAAGGAAGGAGGGGGCGCAACCCCTCCCCCTAGTCCAATTCAGACTAGGCCTTGGGGGGTGCGCAGCCTCCCCTCTCTCTTTCCCCTAAAGCCCAATAAGGCCCATATACTCCCCGGCAAATTTCCGTAACTCCCCGGTACTCCGATAAATACCCGAATCACTCGGAGCCTTTCCGATGTCCGAATATAGTCGTACAATATATCGATCTTTACATCTCGACCATTTCGAGAGTCCTCGTCATGTCCCCGATCTCATCCGGGACTCCAAACTACCTTGGGTACATCAAATCACATAACTCATAATATAAATCATCACCGAACTTTAAGCGTGCGGACCATACGGGTTCGAGAACTATGTAGACATGACCGAGACCCGTCTCCGATCAATAACCAATAGCAGAACCTGGATGCTCATATTGGCTCCCACATATTCTACAGAGATCTTTATCGGTCTAACCACATAACAACATACATTGTTCCCTTTGTCATCGGTATGTTACTTGTCCGAGTTTCGATCGTCGGTATCTCAATACCTAGTTCAATCTTGTTACCGGCAAGTCTCTTTACTCGTTATGTAATGCATCATCCCGCAACTAACTCATTAGTCACATTGCTTACAAGGCTTATAGTGATGTGCATTACCGAGAGGGCCCAGAGATACCTCTCCGACAATTGGAGTGACAAATCCCAATATCGAAATACGCCAACTCAACAAGTACCTTCGGAGACACCCGTAGAGCATCTTTATAATCACCCAGCTATGCTGTGACGTTTGGTAGCACACAAAGTGTTCCTCTGGTAAACGGGAGTTGCATAATCTCATAGTCATAGGAACATGTATAAGTCATGAAGAAAGTAATAGCAACATACTAAACGATCAAGTGCTAAGCTAACGGAATGGGTCAAGTCAATCACATCATTCTCCTAATGATGTGATCCCCTAATGATGTGATCCCGTTAATCAAATGACAACTCATGTCTATGGTTAGAAAACTTAACCATCTTTGATTAACGAGCTAGTCAAGTAGAGGCATACTAGTGACACTATGTTTTTCTATGTATTCACACATGTATTATGTTCCCAGTTAATACAATTCTAGCATGAATAATAAATATTTATCATGAAATAAGGAAATAATAATAACTTTATTATTGCCTCTAGGGCATATTTCCTTCATGAAGGTGGTGGCAGGGCGTTCCTGCTCCTATGGTATCGTTGCGCGGGGTCCTGCCTCCTGACAGTGTGGGCGCGCTCCTCTCTGAAAGCATCCTCTCCCAGCGGCGAGTGCTCCTTCGTCAGGCGGCGGCGTCACCCTTCTCCGATGCTCTCGTCCTCGGCGGCGCCACCCTCTGGCTGCACGCGAGACTTGCGGTGAATCTGACCATGGGGACCGGTGTGGAGGGCTTCAGCGAGCATCCACATGTCTTGTGTCATGCTGGCCATGGTCGTGTGCCCTAGCTGCTGTTGTGGTGTAACGACGGCTGCTCCACGGGCTGGTGTTCTAGGTGGGCCCAATTTGGGCCCAGACGTCCTACAGCCGTTTCGTTTTGGTGGTAGTTTGTTCTTTGGCAGTGCGGCAGCATACGGTGGATCTCGCCGTAGCTTCTCCGGTCCCGACTATGGCCCCGGTATTGTGGAAGCCGCACCCTTTCTGGATTACTTTCTCGCCGGCACGCTTGGCGGCTCCGACCTCTTTGGACTAGATCTATGTCTCTCCAGATATTGGCTTGCCGAGGTGTCGGCTGTTGTCGCTTCCCGTATGTTGGTTATATATCTACGTCTTATCACTGCCTCTCCAACCTTGACCGCCACCCCTTGCATTGCCCCTCCTTCGCCAGATCCAAGGCACGCGCGTCCGGCGGAGCTCGTTGCCATCCTTCGGTGGCGAGCGTAGCTCCCCTTCAGTGGCGGGTCACGACATGTTCCACATCTTCGGATCCTGTCTTGCGGCTTTGGGATTGTTCGTACATATTCCGGGGCGAAATCCCTGCTCGGCTTGCTAATGATGGCAGCGGCAACACCTGCGGGTGCCATCATGTTCTTGCAGACGCTGTCGTGGCCTTTCTCCATGCCCCTCTTTGAGCACTAGGGCAAACACTAGGTCCGAGGTCTGGTTCCTCGGATCCGACGACATCGACGTCACAGCGTCATTTCCCTTATTGGAGGCCTCGTCTTGATTGCTCGTGGTATGCTCGATACTGTGTTTCGAGATTGGTATATTGTTTCGGGTCTTTTTCTGGGTAGGGTAGTTTTGCGCTGCGTTGTAGCTTCTGTCTGGGCCGAGCATCCCACATCTCTGCTTCGGGCACCATGTTTGCGCTATCTTGTGGTTATGCCATGTGATGTACCCTCTCTTTGTTCTCATTTCAACTTCTTCTATCAATGAAAAGATACGCAAGCTTTGCGTATTCGCAAGACAAAAAAGAACATCTTTCCGTGGACGATAACTGCGTTCTTGTGTTACAGTAAACAGGCAGAAGAAGACTAACTGGAACTGACAACTTCAGGCGTTTTATAGAACTATAAGGATAAATAAGCTACTGTGCTATCATGGCCAGAAGATTCACAGATGTTGTGTCATCGCCGCATTGAAGTCATCACAGTCCATCCTCCATTTATACTACACAGTACGCTCTGCAAGACGCAAAATGTTTTGCTAATGAAAATGTTAAAAGGAAGGAAAACTGACATGCAGAACAGGTAGAAAACGTGTCATGAACATGAAAAAATTACTGGGGTCTTTTCAGTGGAACTATTTGTGTTACAGGTGCGCTGATGATTTCTTTGTAAACAATTTTCTGAGTGACATTAGTTGCAACACCACCTTGACGAGAATTTTTAACCCTTGCCTGGATGTAACATGTGACACTGCCACATACAGTTGATCCTGCGAGAACATAGGTTTGAGAAGATAAACACACAGTTTCTCCAAGATAAACACCTTTTTTTCTTTCTCTCTTCTCTTATTTATCATCATAGCATAACAAAGACGAACAGGAAGTTGGCATCGGCATAAAGTGAATGGCCATTTAGTACTTGGAGACTGAAGAACAATTCTAGGAACACGAAATTGTCGGCCCTTGTTACTTCCAGTAATAACTCCCCCTTCCCCAGTCCTTATTACCAATAAGTGGGTTCTGTTACCTAGTCCAAATGATTGATTCATATTCCTTAGAAGCATAACGGGGACCCTAAATTTTAGAGCAATCTCACATTCCAAAAAAAAAAAATCGTTATTGAATGTTGTAGCTTCGGAGGAAACAACAAATCAGCATCACCAACATGATCAGTGCTCTTTGAGACAGTAGCACAGTTAAGAAAAGATTTAGAGTTCCCATGAACATGCTTGTAGACAACCTCATTGACATCATTAACAACAGCATTAGTTGGACACGGAATAGTACGACATGCCAAGTACTAATCAACATCAAAGTAATTGAAGGAGTCATACACACAGTCAATAGCAGCAGAAATACTATCTGATGAAGATGGGAGGAGCATATCTCTTGGTATGCAAATTGAAGAGGTAGAAGAGTCAATAGATGTAGAATAAGCAGAGTCGACCATTGTAAATATCCTGAACCTAATCTGCAAACTCGGACAATTCTTTAAGTTATTCGGGGGACAGATCAGGCTGAGAAAGACGCATATTTGTAGTAAGCTTCAAAACTTTAACATGCCTCCAGAGTCCAGAGGAGACATTATGAAAGATGCAACAATGACCTCATTTCTAGCACCTCCTACCACAACAGGAAGCACTTGTCTGAAAATCCCCACCAAGAACAAAAACCTTGCCACCAAATGGAATAGTATATTTGCATAATTATGCACTCATAATATATCTCTGAATATTCTGTCAAGAGCTTCAAAGCAGTGATGATCGATGATAAAGGGTTTCCCCCCGCTTTATATTATAAAGCAGGGTCTGATACAACCAGCTGGCTGGGGCCGCAGTACAAACAAGCCCAAACGAAAAGGAGAGAAAAAGAAAAATAAACAAATGCCGACCACGGCAGATCAACGAAACGAAGATGGCCGGCAACCGCTGCACCCTCCGGAGAAGTACCACCACGTACCAAGCACTCTGAAGCATCATGTATCCAGCAACACCTTGAAGGAGGCGACGATGATGCCGTTGTTGCCCGGGCAAATCCTAGGGTTTCCCCTGGTACACAGGGGGTAGTGGGGAAGGGTGTTTCTGAGGCCCTTTAGGAAGGTCCAGCGGCGCCCGCAGGCGTCGTCGCGTCAGGGCTGGACGAGCCGCCAGGGATTTATCTGGACCCAAACCCCCACCACCACCCTAGACGATCCAAAGTGCACCATCCAGCTCGCCGCCCACCAGCCTGTGCCACCACGGTCACCGAACCAACTTCGCCGTCTCCCTGAGGCCACCGACACCTGGAGGGTGGAAGAAGAGATAGTGGGCCCGAGGGCATCCAAACTCAGCCGACGGGAGGGGACATCCTCCACCGCCGCCGCGGAGCCGACTGAACGCACAGACAAGGGCTTACCAGGCGCAACGGCCCGGCCGGACCCAAAAGGGTCCGGATAGCCCCTGTCGTCGTGCTGCAGCTCGCGGGCTGATGAAGCCGCCACCCCCCGCAAACCACCGCCTCCTCGCCACCAGCACCAGGGAGCAGCGCTGCCACACACTGATACGTATAGGACGTATCTATAATTTATGAAGTATTCATGCCATGTTTATAAAAAATTTATATGGTTTTGGTATGATTTGATTAGAACTAACCCGGACTGTGTTTAGCAGAACTATTGTGGTGTTGTTTTTTGTGCAGAAAAAAAGGTTCTCGGAATGGGCTCAAAATTTACGGAGACTATTTTTGGAAAATATAAAAAATACTGGAGCGAAAAGATACCAGAGAGGAGTCCTGGGGTAACCACAAGGGTGGGGGGCGCCCCCAACCCCCTAGGGAACGCCCCCTGCCTTGTAATCATCTCGCGGGCCCCCTTGACTTGTCCCCGAGGCCAACACCTCCTATAAATCCCAAAACCTCAGAAATAAACCTAGATTGGGAGTTCCGCCGCCGCAAGCCTCTATAGCAAAAAAAAATCAATCTAGGCCCTCTCCAGCACCCAGCCGGAGGGGGCCATCATCACCGGAGGCCATGAAGGAGGATCCCTGAGGGGGCCATCATCGCCATGGAGGCCAAGGACCAGAGGGAGAACCTCTCCCCATCTAGGGGTGAGGCCATGGAGGAGGAAGCACAAAGGGAGAACCTCTCCCCCTCTCTAGGTGGCACCGGAGGGCCATCGAGGGAACCATCGCCGTGGTGATCGTCTTCATCAACATCACCATCTTCATCACAATCCTCATATCTTTTACGCGGTCCACTCTCCTGCACCCCACTGTAATCTCCTACTTGAACATGATGCTTTATGCCACATATTATGATCCAATGATGTGTTTCCATCCTATGGTGTTTTGAGTAGAATTCTTTTGTCCTTTGAGTCGATTGATGATCTAGATTGATTTGAGTTGTATGTTTTATTTTGGTGCTCTCCTATGGTGCCTTCCGTGCCGCGTACACGTGAAGGATTTCCGCTGTAGGGTGTTGCAATACATTCATGATTCGCTTATAGTGGGTTGCTTGAGTGACAGAAGCATAAACCCGAGTAAGGGGGTTGTTGCGTATGGGATAAAGGGGACTTGATATTTTAATGCTATGGTTGGGTTTTACCTTAATGATCTTTAGTAGTTGCGGATGCTTGCTAGAGTTCCAATCATAAGTGCATATGATCCAAGAAGAGAAAGTATGTTAGCTTATGCCTCTCCCTCATATGAAACTGCAATAATGATTAGCGATCTTGTTAACAATTGCCTAGGACAATTCCACACAATGACCCATCATTATTCCACACTTGCTATTTATAATATATAGTGATATATTCTAACTTTATGATAACAACACCTACTTTTATATTTTAGTTCTCTGATATCATGCAAAGTTATCCTCTTCATAACCAAAACGTAGTTTTATTTCTCGTTTCTAGATGGAAGCAAACGTCCGGTGTACGTAGAGTCGTATCAGTGGACGATAGGACTTGAGAGAATATTGATCTTACCTTTAGCTCCTTGTGGGTTCGACACTCCATACTTATCACTTCCACCTTTGGAAATTGCTACAATGATTCCTTGCACTTGGGCATTATCAATCTCTTTTCTGGTGCCGTTGCCGGGAGGCAATAGTGTGGGGTTGGTATTCTCGTGTATGCTTGTTTGCTTTCTTCACTGAGTAGATTTTGTTTTCCCTTTGTTTTTGTTTAGTTGTGGGTGAAACAAACAAACTAAAATTAAAAGAATGAAAATACAAAAAAATTACTTGCCTTTTATGCCTAAGAGTTTTTTCAAAAAGAGAAGTGATTGGAAGGTTATGCATTGGAGAAATGAGGGTCGACCTTGAACACTTGTGTTCATGCTCATGGAAACAATGTAGAATTTTTCATGAAAGTTTCTCAAAAATAAGTATTCCTTTGTATATATCCATTGTGTTATAAAAATAATGTGTCAAGGTTTGGCTTTAGGATGTTTAAATTGCTTGTTTGGTGTGTGCAGCAGAAAAAACATAAACTTTTCTTGTAGTATTTGAATTTTCATTTTTTACTGGAGCATGATAAAATCTTCAAATTTTTACACAGTACTGCTCTGCAATTTATTTAGATTGTCCAAAATATTTAGATTTTTTGAAGTTACAGAAGTATATTAAAGTTCCAGAATGCTACAGATTGTCCTGTTCTTGACAGATTCTATTTTCTATATGTTGTTCACTTATTTTGATGAATCTATGGGTAATATCGGGGGGTATGAACCATGGTGAAGTTGGAATACACTAGATATAGTGCTAATATGAAATTTGGAATGAGTTTACAAGAGTACCTAAAGATAGTGATTTGTTTTATTATTATACTAATGGATCTCACAAAGTTTTTTGTTAAGTTTTGTGTGGATGAAGTGGCAGATATAATCTTTGCTGAATTGCTTCAAATATTTTGTATAGCACATGCACAACCCTGATAAGCATATGTACAAGTACATACTGTATTAAAAATTCTTCACTTTTCATTTTAAATTAAATCAAGGTTTCAAATGAATCTACATATAATGGATCATTCAATGTTCTGTCTATGTTAGAAAAAATAAAAAGAACCAAATATGGATACATAGTTTGCAGGTCACATCACATACAACTAATAATTATTCCTGTAAAAAACAACAAATGTTTATTCTGTAAAAGAAGGATCCAGCAGGTAAGGTACACCAGTACACATCCCTCCGATCAACAACCACTAGGGTAAAATTGAAATCTTTGAACTTATGTATGGAGATGAATAGAACTATTCAACACATATTTGGTGACACAGTAGGTACCACTCCAAACCCCAAGTTAATTACTTCCCTCCAGAACATGGACAAATCCTAGAGCAACCTGAACTGAATGAAGAAACATTTTTTCTTCCTTTGACGGCCTGCGTGGACCAAAACATGCCGGTGATCTTTTTCTTCCTCTGAACTTATGGTCTTTTTGAGTTCAAACTGATGTAGACATTTTCCGTTGAACTATTGCGGACTATTGAGTTCATATAAAAAGAAGAACCAAGTTAATGTACAGTAACATCATAAGTTCAAAAATAAAAATAAAAAGAGTTATGTACTGCTTTTGCTATAGCAGCTATAGCAACTAAGTTAATGTACGCGATGTGGCTGGAGTTGAAGTTTGTACTGTTTTTGCTATAACAACTAGAGTTTGTACTTCTCAAAAAATATTCACTTCAAGTTCTTGTTGTGCAATAAAAATTTTAAAGGTCAGACGTTGAAGTTCTTACAAAAAAAATCCTGTCACCGTGTAATACAAACACACAAACAATAGGAGTACACGTGCATTACATCAAACATCTTCTAAGCATCATTTTTTGCAACGTGTGTATTTTGATTGACAATGGCTGGCGTGGTCTCACGTGAGCTCCTTGTGCACCTCGATGACAATGGCCGGTGTGGTGTCACGGGACCAAGTAGCTGTTGCTGATGATAATATGTACATTGAACTGATTGTAGAGCATAGAATGTATGGTACATGTGTATGGAGAGCACATAATGTACATGCATGTTTTTTCTACTCAAACTGAATGTACATGTTTTTCTGTGTTTCTTCATGAACTGATGGTAGTATATGTACATTGAGCTGGGGGGAGAGGTGAAGTAGGTGTACCTTCTGGATAATACTACATGACCTCTTCTGGACAGTAATACATGAACTTTCTTGATATAGAAAATTTTGTTTTCTCAACATGGATTTGCTTTTGTAAATCAGAACTCCTACATTATGCTATACATTCATCCAGTTCTTCACTCAAAAAACAATAATGTATGAACCAACACCAAAATAGTTGATCTGGACTTCATCCACTGGCACCAACTTGCTAGCAGAATCAAATTTTGTGATTTGAAGCACCAGCAATAGTCGGACTGAGGGAGACATGCATGCATGGGGGGCATATAGTTGAACTTGCATGATGTGCAAATAAGAGCATGAATTATGTACTTACTGGACAATACTATGTGAAACAAGTATAATGCTACGTAAACTTTTTTCTGGATGAACTTTTAATTTTTATTAGCAGTACTTGTCGAAAATAAATATCTGAACCACCAGGCTTGGGTGTGGGAACCAAAATTCAGAAGAGCAGCAACTCAACAGGGATTACACTAGTTTTGACATTCTGACAATAGTGAGGGCTCAAATGCAACTAATGTACAGTAGCTGAGAAAGCATCATTTTTCTTCCCCAAATTCTTTCAATTCCTCAAACATTAGAATTGCTTTCTTCCTTAGCTAACAAGGTAGCATCGCCAGGTAGCCATAGGATGGAGCAGCAGGACCTAGCAGCGGCCGGGACGGAAGCATGAGGAGCGGATGGAGTGGGAGGAAGCGGTGGTCGGAGTCGAGGCGGCCGATGGAGCCCCCCCAACTTGTGCATACGAGTCCATCACCACTTCTGCAAGCCCAGACGGACTCCATGAGGTCCTCCTGCACAAAAGTTCATTTTCCAATCATGAAAATTTTGTTTTACTCATTTGCATATTTGCAGCAACCATGTCATACACTTACCAATGATATCAGTAGTGAGAGCGATCAAAGCCCACAGACAACCGACAATCAACAACAACCATCATCAACAGAAGTTGTGTTCTTCTCTGACCAACTTCAGTTTTCTTCAGAAATTAGTGTTTTTATTCTCGAATTGTTAGGTATACCCATTTTGAACTTACAAAGTTTTCTATACCTAGTTGAACCTACAAAGTTTTCCTATATCCATTTTGAACTTACAAAGTTTTCTATACCTAGTTGAACCTACAAAGTTTTCCTATACCCATTTTGAACTTACAAAGTTTTTCTCGATGAACTTCATGTGGTTTGTTTTCAAGGAACTTTTTTTCTATTGACATAAAGGGCTGACCTTGTGAACATCGATAATTCCTCTACCAATATATATGAACTTTGAGAGCACATTCACTGCAGTTTTCCCCTATTTGCTGCAACAAATAGTCATTTTTTCTGTAAACAACAAGTAAGAAAATAGCATAACATGAATTTTGCTAATTGATATATACTAACGAACTGATGTAAGTCCTTTTGTCAAACTTCTACTTGCTATTCCGAGGACTTTTTATGAAAACTTACTGAAGAAAACAGCGGGGAGAATATGAAGAGGAGGCAAGCAGGGCGCATCCATGGAAACTGTAATACATAAGAGTGAACACAAGTTCAGAATTAGTGAGAACACAAGTTCAGTAACATGGTCACTCAGAACCATAAATAAGCAAGCAGGGCTGAATTATCATTAGTGCAAACGCGGGCACAAGCAGCTGGGCCGCGTCACTTTGTTAGCATACACAAAGCAAGACAGTGAAGAACCATCTCTTTTTCCTCTAAGAACAAGGGGTCAATAGCTCATGTGCAACATCTTTGAGGTGCAATGGAAGGAGTGCGACGTAGTTGACGAAAATAGTTGTAGTACTATGTTTCAGAGGCCCAAATAGCCAATGCCCACTCAGGCGATTAAACTGGTCATCAACGGGAGTGAGATTATGTTTAAGACATGTGGGTCCCACTTGGCAGTGCATCTAGTTGCGGGCCCCACTTGGCAGTGCATCAGGTGAAACATGTCCCCATGCATGTCTAAATGTGTACCCCTCCCACCCCCTCCTCTTTTGTTCTTGGCGGTGAGCCGGCGCCGGCACTGGAGATTTTGTTCTCGGTGATAGCAGTGCGGAGGAGCTTTCGTTCTCGGCGACGGCGGTGGATGTGGTGAGTGAATCCGGAACCCTGTCTCGTTCCCCTCCATGTCGAGCTAGATCTCATCACATCGCCTCCGTTTGCCTCTGTTTTTGGTGTTTTTGGTCGATTTGATCCAGATTTGGGTGGGTGGGAGGGGGGCTGACCGCGATGGAGCCGCCAGAGACAACAACTTCGACTAGGTAATCCCTTAATGTGCATCCTTTCCAAGCTATGCGATTTGTGCCTCGTCTGCTTCCGCTAGCTCACCTCACACTACCCTGAAACAGGGGGGATGTTGCTCGGACGTTCGAATTCACTGTGGAATTCCTGCCTTCTAAGGCGAAGCTAGGTGATGGTAGCATGCGGGACATAGAGAGAGATACAATTGTGAAGTGGGAGATTGATTTTGCAGAGATTGATCCACAAGAACTACAGAGCATGGAAGAGAAGGCCGTGAAGAATATGGTGGAAAAAATTGGGGAGAGTATTTTTTTTGGGGTCCAGAGCAAGAGGTAGCATTGTTACGATTTGATAATTGGAAAGGAGAGTATGTGAGTACTGAGGATGGTGAAGACATGGTTGATGAAATCGATCGACAAGATGGCTGGACAACCAAACAAACGATGTTCATGCAGAGCTTGTTGATCTGAAATCAGATTCGAAGGTTGGATATGTGCCCTCAAAGTTAGCTTTATATATGGTAGATGAGGATTGGGCTTTAGAGAGGCAGATAATGCCCATGTGCACAGGTGTAGTGACAGTATTACCTGAGGTGGGTGATGTAGAAGAAGGCTCTGATGGTGTTGGAAGGGTTGTATCTGTTGATTGGAATTCAGTATAATTAAATGACCCAACTGATTTAGTCATTGCACCAATGGATGACACTGAGATGGCCAATTTTTTTGGCATTCTAGTAGGTAATGAAGATATTGAGGAGAAGGATGGTGAATCTAGTATGCCTACTGAAACTGATGCTAACAGAGATAGAACTGAAGATGTGGATGGACAGCTGATGGAAGATGCTGCAGATGATGCACATGATGATGGGTTGGTAAATGTGTATAACAAGGAAAACCCTATTACTGTAGTGGGGAAGTTGTTCCCAAACATGGATGAGTTTAGGATGTGTTTCAAGACTTATGCAGTCAAACATGAGTTTGATGCCAAGACTAAGTGGACTGATAGAAAGAAGTTTTATGCAAGATGTAGAGGTTTTGATGGAAGTGTCAAGCCTTGCAAGGGGTACATATCTGCTAGACGCCAACCCGATGGACGTATCGTTAGGGTGAATCAAATCCCTCACCAACATACTTGTATGACAAGTTCATAGAGAGTATCAACCATGACATCACAACTTTGGATTGCAGAAAAGATCACTCCTATTCTAGCCAAGAAACCAAACACTACTGCAAAGAAACTTAAAGTAGACTTGGAAAAGAAATACCCCATTAAGGTGAAGTATAACACGGTGTGGAAGGCAAAACAAAGGGCAATGAAATAGTTATATGGTGACTGGGCAAATACTTTTAGGATGCTTTATAATTTCAAAGCAGAGGTGGAGAAAAGGTCACCTGGCAGTGTTGTGGTGATAGATACTGAGGTAACAGAGGATGGAAGTGTCCTTTTCTCTAAGTTTTTTATGGTTTTAAAGCCTTGCATTGATGGCTTCAAGGCAGGGTGTCGTCCATATTTGAGCATAGACTCATCATTTTTAATTGGCAAGTGGAATGGTCAATTGGCAGCTTGAAATGCTTTGGATGGACACAACTAGATGTTCCCTGTTGCTATTGTCTTACTTCAGTCAGAGACAGAGGTATCGTGGACATGGTTCATGATGCAGTTGAAAAGATGCATAGGGCCAGTGTCACCTTTGGCAGTTCACACAGATGCATGCAAAAGGGCTAGAAAACACAGTGAAGAATATTTTCCCCCATTGTGAGCAGAGGGAGTGCTTCGGCCATATGTGGATGAATTTGATCAAAAAATTCAGAGGGGAAGAATTTGGTTGCATGTGGCCAGCAGCAAGATCTTACACTAAACAGACACATTCATATCATCTTGGTAAGATAATGACAGCATGCCCTGAGTTTGGTCCATGGGTGAACACCTACCATTCTCTATTATGGTATAGGTCAGGATTTAACACTGCCATCAAGTGTGATCATATCAACAACAACTTGGCAGAAAGTTTTAACAACAAGGTAAAGCAGTTAAAAAATTTGCATGTGCATGACATGGTTGACCAAATCAGTGTTGGGGAACGTAGTAATTTCAAAAAATTTCCTATGCACACGCAAGATCATGGTGATGATATAGCAACGAGGGGAGAGTGTTGTCTACTTACCCTCGTAGACCGAAGCGGAAGCGTTGACGCAACGTAGAGGAAGTAGTCGTACGTCCTCCGGTTCAACCGATCCAAGTACCGTTACTCCGGCACCTCCGAGTTCTTGACACGCGTACAGCTCGATGACGCACCCTCGATCTCCGATCCAGCAAAGGCGCCAAGGGGGAGTTCCGTCAGCACGACGGCGTGGTGACGATCTTGATGTTCTCCTGTTGCAGGGCTTCGCCTAAGCACCGCTACAATATGACCGAGGTGTAATATCGTGGAGGGGGGCACCGCACACGGCTAAGGAACGATCAATGATCAACTTGTGTGTTCTAGGGTGCCCCCTTACCCCCGTATATAAAGGAGGGAGGGAGGAGGTGGCCGGCCCTAGGGGGGCGCGCCATGAGGAGGGGGAAACCTACTCCAAGTAGGTTTCCCTCTCTTTTCCTTATCTTATTTGGAGGGGGAAGGAAAGAGTACTAGTATTAGGAAGTAGTACTAGTAGTAGTAATAGGAAGAGGGGGAAGGAGAAAGGAAAGGGGGGGCCAGCCCCCTTCCCCAATTCGGATTGGGCTTGGGGGGGCGCGCCCCCTTCCCTTGATCCTTCTCTCTTCCTCCTACATGGGCCCAATAAGGCCCATATACCTCCCGGGGGGTTCCGGTAACCTTCCGGGGCTCCAAACTTCTCCGGAACCTTTCCGGTGTCCAAATATATCCGTCTAATATATCAATCTTTCTGTCTCGACCATTTCGAAACTCCTCGTCATGTCCGTAATCATATCCGGGACTCCGAACAACCTTAGGTACATCAAAATACATAAACTCATAATATAACTGTCATCGAAACCTTAAGCGTGCGGACCCTACGGTTCGAGAACGATGTAGACATGACTGAGACACATCTCTGGTCAATAACCAATAGCGGGACCTGGATGCCCATATTGGTTCCTACATATTCTACGAAGATCTTTATCGGTCAAACCGCATAACATCATACGTTGTTCCCTTTGTCATCGGTATGTTACTTGTCCGAGATTCGATCGTCGGTATCCAATACCTAGTTCAATCTCGTTATCGACAAGTCTCTTTATTCGTTCTGTAATACTTCATCTTATAACTAACTCATTAGTTACATGCTTGCAAGGCTTAGGTGATGAGCATTGCTGAGAGGGCCCAGAGATACCTCTCCGACAATCGGAGTGACAAAACCTAATCTCGAATTATGCTAACTCAACATGTACCTTCGGAGACACCTGTAGTACTCCTTTATAATTACCCAGTTACGTTGTGACGTTTGGTAGTACCCAAAGTGTTCCTCCGGTAAACGGGAGTTACACAATTCTCATAGTTACAGGAACATGTATAAGTCATGAAGGAAGCAATAGCAGAATACTAAACGATCAAGTGCTAAGCTAACGGGATGGGTCATGTCAATCACCTCATTCTCCTAATGATGTGATCCCATTAATCAAATGACAACACATGTCAATGGTTAGGAAACATAACCATCTTTGATTAATGAGCTAGTCAAGTAGAGGCATACTAGTGACTATATGTTTGTCTATGTATTCACACATGTATCATGTTTCCGGTTAATACAATTCTAGCATGAATAATAAACAGTTATCGTGATATGAGGAAATAAATAATAACTTTATTATTGCCTCTAGGGCATATTTCCTTCAGTCTCCCATTTGCACTAGAGTCAATAATCTAGATTACATAGTAATGATTCTAACACCCATGGAGTCTTGGTGCTGATCATGTTTTGCTCGTGAGAGAGGCTTAGTCAACGGGTCTGCAATATTCAGATCCGTATGTATCTTGCAAATCTCTATGTCTCCCACTTGGACTTGGTCCCGAATGGAATTGAAGCGTCTCTTGATGTGCTTGGTCCTCTTGTGAAATCTGGATTCCTTTGCCAAGACAATTGCACCAGTATTGTCACAGAAGATCTTCATTGGTCCTGATGCACTAGGTATGACACCTAAATCGGAAATGAACTCCTTCATCCAGACTCCTTCATTTGCTGCTTCAGAAGCAGCTATGTACTCCGCTTCACATGTAGATCCTGCCACGACGCTTTGTTTAGAACTGCACCAACTTACAGCTCCACCGTTTAATAAAAACACGTATCCGGTCTGCGATTTAGAATCGTCCGGATCAGTGTCAAAGCTTGCATCGACGTAACCATTTACGACTAGCTCTTTGTCACCTCCATATACGAGAAACATATCCTTAGTCCTTTTCAGGTATTTCAGGATGTTCTTGACCGCTGTCCAGTGATCCACTCCTGGATTACTTTGGTACCTACCTGCCAAGCTTATTGCTAAGCATACGTCAGGTCTGGTACACAGCATTGCATACATGATAGAGCCTATGGCTGAAGCATAGGGAACATCTTTCATTTTCTCTCTATCTTCTGCTGTGGTCGGGCATTGAGTTTGACTCAACTTCACACCTTGTAGCACAGGCAAGAATCCTTTCTTTGCCTGATCCATTTTGAACTTTTTCAAATTTTTGTCAAGGTATGTACTTTGTGAAAGTCCTATTAAGCGTCTTGATCTATCTCTATAGATCTTGATGCCCAATATGTAAGCAGCTTCACCGAGGTCTTTCATAGAAAAACTTTTATTCAAGTATCCCTTTATGCTATCCAGAAATTCTATATCATTTCCAATTAATAATATGTCATCAACATATAAAACTAGAAATGCTACAGAGCTCCCACTCACTTTCTTGTAAATACAGGCTTCTCCAAAAGTCTGTATAAAGCCATATGCTTTGATCACACTATCAAAACGTTTATTCCAACTCCGAGATGCTTGCACCAGTCCATAAATGGAACGTTGGAGCTTGCACACTTTGTCAGCACCTTTTGGATCAACAAAACCTTCAGGTTGCATCATATACAACTCTTCTTCTAGAAATCCATTCAAGAATGCAGTCTTGACATCCATTTGCCAAATTTCATAATCATGAAATGCAGCAATAGCCAACATGATTCGGATAGACTTAAGCATCGCTACGGGTGAGAAAGTCTCATCGTAGTCAACCCCTTGAACTTGTCGAAAACCTTTTGCAACAAGTCGAGCTTTGTAGACAGTAACATTACCATCAGCGTCAGTCTTCTTCTTAAAGATCCATTTATTCTCAATGGCTTGCCGATCATCGGGCAAGTCAACCAAAGTCCATACTTTGTTTTCATACATGGATCCTATCTCAGATTTCATGGCCTCTAGCCATTTTGCGGAATCTGGGCTCATCATCGCTTCCTCATAGTTCGTAGGTTCATCATGGTCTAGTAACATGACTTCCAGAATAGGATTTCCGTACCACTCTGGTGCGGATCTTACTCTAGTAGACCTACGAGGTTCAGTAGAAACTTGATCTGAAGTTTCATGATCAATATCATTAGCTTCCTCACTAATTGGTGTAGTTGTCACAGGAACCGGTTCTTGTGATGAACTACTTTCCAATAAGGGAGTAGATATAGTTATGTCATCAAGTTCTACTTTCCTCCCACTTACTTCTTTCGAGAGAAACTCCTTCTCTAGAAAGGATCCGATTTTAGCAACGAAAATCTTGCCTTCAGATCTGTGATAGAAGGTGTACCCAATTGTCTCCTTTGGGTATCCTATGAAGACACATTTCTCCGATTTGGGTTCGAGCTTATCTGGTTGAAGTTTCTTCACATAAGCATCGCAGCCCCAAACTTTGAGAAACGACAACTTTGGTTTCTTGCCAAACCACAGTTCATAAGGCGTCGTCTCAACGGATTTTGATGGTGCCCTATTTAACGTGAATGCGGCCGTCTCTAAATCATAACCCCAAAACGATAGCGGTAAATCGGTAAGAGACATCATAGATCGCACCATATCAAGTAAAGTACGATTACGATGTTCGGACACACCATTTTGCTGTGGTGTCCCAGGTGGTGTGAGTTGCGAAACTATTCCACATTGTTTCAAATGTAAACCAAACTCGTAACTCAAATATTCTCCTCCACGGTCAGATCGTAGAAACTTTATTTTCTTGTTACGATGATTTTCTACTTCACTCTGAAATTCTTTGAACTTTTCAAATGTTTCAGACTTGTGCTTCATTAAGTAGATATACCCATATCTGCTCAAATCATCTGTGAAGGTGAGGAAATAACGATATCCGCCACGAGCCTCAACATTCATCGGACCACATACATCTGTATGTATGATTTCCAACAAATCTGTTGCTCTCTCCATAGATCCGGAGAACGGTGTTTTGGTCATCTTGCCCATGAGGCACGGTTCGCAAGTACCAAGTGATTCATAATCAAGTGATTCCAGAAGTCCATCAGTATGGAGTTTCTTCATGCGTTTTACACCGATATGACCTAAACGGCAGTGCCACAAATATGTTGCACTATCATTATCAACTCTGCATCTTTTGGCTTCAACATTATGAATATGTGTATCACTACTGTCGAGATTTAATAAAAATAGACCACTCTTCAAGGGTGCATGACCATAAAAGATATTACTCATATAAATAGAACAACCATTATTCTCTGATTTAAATGAATAACCGTCTCGCATCAAACAAGATCCAGATATAATGTTCATGCTCAACGCAGGCACCAAATAACAATTATTCAGGTCTAAAACTAATCCCGATGGTAGATGTAGAGGCAGCGTGCCGACCGCGATCACATCGACTTTGGAACCATTTCCCACGCGCATCGTCACCTCGTCCTTAGCTAATCTTCGCTTAATCCGTAGTCCCTGTTTCGAGTTGCAAATGTTAGCAACAGAACCAGTATCAAATACCCAGGTGCTACTGCGAGCATTAGTAAGGTACACATCAATAACATGTATATCACATATACCTTTGTTCACTTTGCCATCCTTCTTATCCGCCAAATACTTGGGGCAGTTCCGCTTCCAGTGTCCAGTCTGCTTGCAGTACAAGCACTCAGTTTCAGGCTTAGGTCCAGACTTGGGTTTCTTTACTTGAGCAGCAACTTGTTTGCCGTTCTTTTTGAAGTTCCCCTTCTTCTTCCCTTTGCCCCTTTTCTTGAAACCAGTGGTCTTGTTGACCATCAACACTTGATGCTCCTTTTTGATTTCTACCTCCGCGGCTTTCAGCATCGCGAAGAGCTCGGGAATAGTCTTGTTCATCCCTTGCATATGATAGTTCATCACAAAGCTCTTGTAGCTTGGTGGCAGTGATTGGAGAATTCTGTCAATGACGCTATCATCCGGAAGATTAACTCCCAGTTGAATCAAGTGATTATTATACCCAGACATTTTGAGTATATGTTCACTGACAGAACTGTTCTCCTCCATCTTGCAGCTGTAGAACTTATTGGAGACTTCATATCTCTCAATCTGGGCATTTGCTTGAAATATTAACTTCAACTCCTGGAACATCTCATATGCCCCATGACGTTCAAAATGTCGTTGAAGACCCGGTTCTAAGCCTTAAAGCATGGCACACTGAACTATAGAGTAGTCATCAGCTTTGCTCTGCCAGACGTTCTTAACGTCGTCAGTTGCATCAGCAGCAGGCCTGGCACCCAGCGGTGCTTCCAGGACGTAACTCTTCTGTGCAGCAATGAGGATAATCCTCAGATTACGGACCCAGTCCGTGTAATTGCTACCATCATCTTTCAACTTTGCTTTCTCAAGGAACGCATTAAAATTCAACGGAACAATAGCACGAGCCATCTATCTACAAACAAACATAGACAAGCAAAATACTATCAGGTACTAAGTTCATGATAAATCTAAGTTCAATTAATCATATTACTAAAGAACTCCCACTTAGACAGACATCTCTCTAGTCATCTAAGTGATTACGTGATCCAAATCAACTAAACCATGTCTGATCATCACGTGAGATGGACTAGTTTCAATGGTGAACATCTCTATGTTGATCATATCTACTATATGATTTACGCTCGACCTTTCGGTCCCCGTGTTCCGAGGCCATATCTGTATATGCTAGGCTTGTCAAGTATAACCTGAGTATTCCGCGTGTGCAACTGTTTTGCACCCGTTGTATTTGAACGTAGAGCCTATCACACCCGATCATCACGTGGTGTCTCAGCACGAAGAACTTTCGCAACGGTGCATACTCAGGGAGAACACTTCTTGATAATTAGTGAGAGATCATCTTAAAATGCTACCGTCAATCAAAGCAAGATAAGATGCATAAAGGATAAACATCACATGCAATCAATATAAGTGATATGATATGGCCATCATCATCTTGTGCTTGTGATCTCCATCTTCGAAGCACCGTCGTGATCACCATCATCACCGGCGTGACACCTTGATCTCCATCGTAGCATGGTTGTCGTTACGCCATCTATTGCTTCTACGACTATCGCTACCGCTTAGTGATAAAGTAAAGCAATTACAGGGCGTTTGCATTTCATACAATAAAGCGACAACCATATGGCTCCTGCCAGTTGCCGATAACTTCGGTTACAAAACATGATCATCTCATACAATAAAATATAGCATCATGTCTTGGCCATATCACATCACAACATGCCCTGCAAAAACAAGTTAGACGTCCTCTACTTTGTTGTTGCAAATTTTACGTGGCTGCTACGGGCTTAAGCAAGAACCAATCTCACCTACGCATCAAAACCACAACGATAGTTTGTCAAATAGACTCCGTTTTAACCTTCACAAGGACCGGGCGTAGCCACACTCGGTTCAACTAAAGTGAGAGAGACAGACACCCGCCAGCCACCTTTAAGCACGAGTGCTCATAACGGTGAAACCAGTCTCGCGTAAGCGTACGCGTAATGTCGGTCCGGGCCGCTTCATCTCACAATACCGCTGAACCAAAGTATGACATGCTGGTAGGCAGTATGACTTATATCGTCCACAACTTACTTGTGTTCTACTCGTGCATATAACATCAACACATAAAACCTAGGCTCGGATGCCACTGTTGGGGAACGTAGTAATTTCAAAAAATTTCCTACGCACACGCAAGATCATGGTGATGATATAGCAACGAGGGGAGAGTGTTGTCTACGTACCCTCGTAGACCGAAGCGGAAGCTTTGACGCAACATAGAGGAAGTAGTCGTACGTCCTCCGATTCAACCGATCCAAGTACCGTTACTCCGGCACCTCCGAGTTCTTGACACGCGTACAGCTCGATGACGCACCCTCGATCTCCGATCCAGCAGAGGCGCCAAGGGGGAGTTCCGTCAGCACGACGGCGTGGTGACGATCTTGATGTTCTCCTGTTGCAGGGCTTCGCCTAAGCACCGCTACAATATGACCGAGGTGTAATATCGTGGAGGGGGGCATCGCACACGGCTAAGGAACGATCAATGATCAACTTGTGTGTTCTAGGGTGCCCCCTTACCCCCGTATATAAAGGAGGGAGGGAGGAGGTGGCCGACCCTAGGGGGGGCGCGCCATGAGGAGGGGGAAACCTACTCCAAGTAGGTTTCCCTCTCTTTTCCTTATCTTATTTGGAGGGGGAAGGAAAGAGTACTAGTATTAGGAAGTAGTACTAGTAGTAGAAGAGGGGGAAGGAGAAAGGAAAGGGGGGGGGGGGCGGCCCCCTTCCCCAATTCGGATTGGGCTTGGGGGGGCGCGCCCCCTTCCCTTGCTCCTTCTCTCTTCCTCCTACATGGGCCCAATAAGGCCCATATACCTCCCGGGGGGTTCCGGTAACCTTCCGGGGCTCCAAACTTCTCCGGAACCTTTCCGGTGTCCAAATATATCCGTCCAATATATCAATCTTTATGTCTCGACCATTTCGAAACTCCTCGTCATGTCCGTAATCATATCCAGGGCACCGAACAACCTTCGGTACATCAAAATACATAAACTCATAATATAACTGTCATCGAAACCTTAAACGTGCGGACCCTACGGTTCGAGAACGATGTAGACATGACTGAGACACATCTCTGGTCAATAACCAATAGCGGGACCTGGATGCCCATATTGGTTCCTACATATTCTACGAAGATCTTTATCGGTCAAACCGCATAACATCATACGTTGTTCCCTTTGTCATCGGTATGTTACTTGTCCGAGATTCGATCGTCGGTATCCAATACCTAGTTCAATCTCGTTATCGACAAGTCTCTTTACTCGTTCTGTAATACTTCATCTTATAACTAACTCATTAGTTACATGCTTGCAAGGCTTAGGTGATGAGGATTGCCGAGAAGGCCCAGAGATACCTCTCCGACAATCGGAGTGACAAAACCTAATCTCGAATTATGCTAACTCAACATGTACCTTCGGAGACACCTGTAGTACTCCTTTATAATCACCCAGTTACGTTGTGATGTTTGGTAGTACCCAAAGTGTTCCTCCGGTAAACGGGAGTTACACAATTCTCATAGTTACAGGAACATGTATAAGTCATGAAGGAAGCAATAGCAGAATACTAAACGATCAAGTGCTAAGCTAACGGGATGGGTCATGTAAATCACCTCATTCTCCTAATGATGTGATCCCATTAATCAAATGACAACCCATGTCAATGGTTAGGAAACATAACCATCTTTGATTAATGAGGTAGTCAAGTAGAGGCATACTAGTGACTATATGTTTGTCTATGTATTCACACATGTATCATGTTTCCGGTTAATACAATTCTAGCATGAATAATAAACATTTATCATGATATGAGGAAATAAATAATAACTTTATTATTGCCTCTAGGGCATATTTCCTTCAATCAGGAGCATGATCATGCGCTTGTGAGATTGAGAAGAAGGATTGGTGATTGTCTACAAGGGGATAAGCTTCCTGCAGTGGTACAATAGGTGGTCAACAGGAGCAGAAATCTTACACATTTATCTGTTGAAAAATCTTCTGTGTGGGGTGCTGAAGTTAGAGATACCAAAACTAGTAGAAGGCATGTTGTTAACACTGAAATGCAGGATTGCACTTGTTTGGAGTGGCAGTACACTAGAAAATCATGTGATCATGCCATACTTTTCTTGGCCTCCCGACCGAAGATAAACATGCACCCATATTTGCATGAATATTACTCAGTAGCAAGATTCAAGGCTGCATATGCAAATCCAATTCCAACACTTACAGATCAATCTTAGTGGCCTGAAGTGGAAATTGAATTTTCCATGTGTCCTCCCCTAACAAAAAGAAAGGCTGGCAGGCCTAAAGAGAGTGGATTCAAGGCATGGTTTGAGAAAGGTGGGAGTAGTAAAAAGGGCAAGGGAAAGAAGGATGGAAGGCCAAAAAGGTCCCAAAAAGGTAACAAAAATAGATGCAAGTTGTGCCAGGAACTTGGGCACCGAGTTGGATCTCCCAAATGTTGTTACACTCCTGAAAGGCCAAAGTATGTGGGCATATGTTTGCATTGTTTACTATTTTGTTGCATTTTCAATTACTAACTAGTTGACATGCTTTATCTTTTAAGGAGGAAGCATGCAGGTGAGCCCCTTGTTGTTGAAGAGTGCTGGCAAAAGAAAAAGGCAAGAGGCAATGGCTCTAGAAGGCCGAGAAGTTTTGGTGAAACAATACACATTCAACCAGACTTGGATGGTGTGGTGCAAAATGAGCAAGACTTGGATGTGCTGCTGCAAGATTAGCAAGATTTTGATGTTCTGGTGCCAACTGAAGATATGGGTACCTCTGAAGATATTCCAGCTGATGTTGTGAAAACTGAGCATATGTTGGAAGTTGAGTTGCCAACTGGATATATTCCAGCTGATGTGGTGCCAACTGAGCCCATATTGGAAGTTGTGTTGCCAACTGGTGATATTGGGTCCGATGATACTGCAACCGTTGTGGTGCAAAATGAAGCTTGTGTTCCAGGCAGATCCAGTGAAGAAAATCAAGAGCTTGAGTGAATTTGGTGTTGTACAACCAAAAACAAGCATTGGTAAAAAGAAGAAGAAGAAATCGAGTGGTAGGAAGAAGTAGAAGTGAAAATTTGTTGAAACTTGTGTATTGCTACTATGCTGTAGTAATAAAACCTTGCCTGAATTTGTGTAATGGTATTTTTACTTTGATATGATGTGTATTTGTGTAATACTATTCAAGTTTCAGAAAAAATTCAAATTCGAGACAAAATTCAAATTTGAGCCAAAATTCAAATTTGAAGTTATTTGGTGTGTGGTATTGGTGTTACAATGATTTCTGGACTATTATGCATGTTAGTTTATTAATCGGAGCACTTTTATTATGTGAAACTCTGAACATGAAAAATGTGCTCCACATGACCTCCAAAACCCCTCCAAAGCTAGGGAAAACGGACCCATTTGTAAGCAAGTTTTTTTTCAACCTTCTCTAAATGAGCCCCAAAAGGAAACTTGACATCTAGTGTGTGTATATAAGAGTCCTTCATGATATTGGATCATTTTGATCAAGTATGACATATTTAACACTAAACCCTAGCTCACTTCTCTTCAAAACCCTACAACCTCGTTCTTGATAGCCATCTTTTGTGAAGGTTTTTTCATGAAAATATCCGTAGTACAAGTTTCTTATTTTTTCTAGATACGTAGTCACATAGAATGATGATCGGCACAAGTTTTATATATTTTTGATTTTTTTTGAATTAGTTATGCTCAACCCTAACCGTTGAAAACCTCTCAAAACCCCATCGAAATCCCGCACTCCTCTGGGCCATTGGATCGCTGTGAATGGACGGTCTGGATCAGACACTAGGGCTACATCGTCCGCGGGCTGCACTCTGATTGGCTGATTCGAAGATGCTGAATATATTAACACTCAACATTCTCGACCATTGGATGGATGTGAACATATCAATGGTCTGGATCAGGAGGCACGTCACAGATCCACGTGTTGCGCTTTCATTGGCTAGTCGTTTTAGCCCATTTTTTAACGTTGTAAGACTGAGCAGGCCTGCCATATGTTGTTGGGCTTAATTAAAGCGTCCCACCCGTTGGACCGATGGACACGACGCTGCATTCGGCCTAAAAAGCATGCACACGTGCGTAGCCCTGCCGCGGTCGCCCTCGCAGCATTCGATGTTTCATGCATGGCATCGAGGGAGAGCACACCCGCCGACACCCTCGTCGCATTATGGCTATTTACCCATTCTAGATGGGTCTAGATGCCCGACCATCGCTAGCCGCTGCATGCATGGCATCGAGCTCATCTCTCGACGCGGTTTTAATTGCTAGAGTGATACACGGGTCGTTGGCATTACTACCCCACTACATGCACGTGTACACACGGGTTGGCTCGGGTGACTTGATGCCACATTGCTCGTTTCCCATGCCACTACAAGGGAGAGCAAAACAAAACATTAAAACAGTGCACCTCGGCTATTTAAGCACACCCAAGCCTACATCTTCCTCTACACCCATCTTCCTCTCACTCTCCTTCATCTCCCATCTTCCCCACAAGCCGTCCCAAGATCCACTCAGCAAGCAAGATGCAGTTCACGGGGGCTACCTACCGTGTGCCACCCACCTTCCCCGAGAGGCTCTAGCCTGCCGGAGTCCGGGTGGAGAACACCCTACGGGTGTGGGCGATCTCGAGGTGGAGGGGGCTGAAGGAAATATGCCCTAGAGGCAATAATAAAGTTATTATTTATTTCCTTATTTCATGATAAATGTTTATTATTCATGCTAGAATTGTATTAACCGGAAACATAATACATGTGTGAATACATAGACAAACATAGTGTCACTAGTATGCCTCTACTTGACTAGCTCGTTTATCAGAGATGGTTATGTTTCCTAGCCATAGACAAAAGAGTTGTCATTTGATTAACGGGGTCACATCATTAGGAGAATGATGTGATTGACTTGACCCTTTCCGTTAGCCTAGCACTTGATCGTTTAGTATTCTGCTATTGCATCCTTCATGACTTATACATGTTCCTGTAACTATGAGAATTGTGTAACTCCCATTTACCGAAGGAACACTTTGGGTACTACCAAACGTCACAACGTAACTGGGTGATTATAAAGGAGTACTGCAGGTGTCTCCAAAGGTACATGTTGAGTTAGCATAATTTAAGATTAGGTTTTGTCACTCCGATTGTCGGAGAGGTATCTCTGGGCCCTCTCGGTAATGCTCATCACCTAAGCCTTGCAAGCATGTAACTAATGAGTTAGTTATGAGATGAAGTATTACAGAACGAGTAAAGAAACTTGTCGGTAACGAGATTGAACTAGGTACTGGAGACCGACGATCGAATCTCGGACAAGTAACATACCGATGACAAAGGGAACAACGTATGTTGTTATGCGGTTTGACCGATAAAGATCTTCGTAGAATATGTAGGAACCAATATGGGCATCCAGGTCCCGCTATTGGTTATTGACCAGAGATGTGTCTCAGTCATGTCTACATCGTTCTCGAACCGTAGGGTCCGCACGCTTAAGGTTTCGATGACAGTTATATTATGAGTCCCGGATATGATTACGGACATGACGAGGAGTCTCGAAATGGTCGAGACATAAAGATTGATATATTGGACGGATATATTTGGACACCGGAAAGGTTCCGGAGAAGTTTGGAGCCCCGGGAGGTTACCGGAACCCCCTGGGAGGTATATGGGCCTTATTGGGCCCATGTAGGAGGAAGAGAGAAGGAGCAAGGGAAGGGGGCGCGCCCCCCCAAGCCCAATCCGAATTGGGGAGGGGGGCCGGCCCCCCCTTTACTTTCTCCTTCCCCCTCTTGCTATTACTACTACTAGTACTACTTCCTAATACTAGTACTCTTTCCTTCCCCCTCCAAATAAGATAAGGAAAAGAGAGGGAAACCTACTTGGAGTAGGTTTCCCCCTCCTCATGGCGCGCCCCCTAGGGCCGGCCACCTCCTCCCTCCCTCCTTTATATACGGGGGTAGGGGGGCACCCTAGGACACACAAGTTGATCATTGATCGTTCCTTAGCCGTGTGCGGTGCCCCCCTCCACGATATTACACCTCGGTCATATTGTAGCGGTGCTTAGGCGAAGCCCTGCAACAGGAGAACATCAAGATCGTCACCACGCCGTCGTGCTGACAGAACTCCCCCTCGGCGCCTCTGCTGGATCGGAGATCGAGGGTGCGTCATCGAGCTATACGCGTGTCAAGAACTCGTAGGTGCCGGAGTAACGGTACTTGGATCGGTTGAACCGGAGGACGTACGACTACTTCCTCTACGTTGTGTCAACGCTTCCGCTTCGGTCTACAAGGGTACGTAGACAACACTCTCCCCTCGTTGCTATATCATCACCATGATCTTGCGTGTGCGTAGGAAAATTTTGAAATTACTACATTCCCCAACAGGGGCAAGGGGGCTGACCGAGTTCTTCCCCCCTGCCGGCTACCGCCACCTCCCGAGGGGCTCTCAGGCCATGTTCCGCGTCGAAGAGGTACGTAGCAATGGCCATCCTATCGGGCTCATCATGAGGTTTACCAACCCCTTCGATGCCTACTACCTCCTCAGCCGTGTTTTTGGTGTGGATGCGAGTTCATCGCATTCACCATGTACAACATCTTCACCGACTTCGACAGCGCCTTCCCCGCCGATGAGTGCATGCACACCCTCCGTACCCCACCGACGACTAGTGAAGGAGTTGGCCTTGGAGGAGTTTGCCTTGGAGCAAGCAAGCCAGTGGTGTTTTATCCGTTTTATTACTGTAGTGTTGGGTTGAAGTATGAACTATCTATGTTGTAATGGTACTATATATGTCGTGCTACCCTTATCTATGCAATGCTACTATTTATGGTACTATGTTCTATCTGTTTTTTCTATCTAGTTGATATATATCGTGCTTGATGTTCTATGGGTACCCATGTTCTATGTAGTTGATCGGGTCCCTATTTTATCTATGTCTTACTAATAAAAGGTAGAATCCACTACAGACATGCAAGTGTATGGGTACCCAATTTTTTTTCTTATCTTGGTGTACCCAAAGAAATATTTCTGTGCTCCTAAAAATATTGGTTTGAATTTTACCTTTGGCCAATATTTTGTGCAACCGTGGACAAGCAACAAATATGTAAAGAAGTATATGTTTGTTAAAGGTTTATTTGCCGAAGCAACATTTTATTTTGAGTTTTTAGTCGAACATTTTTTTCTAAACATGGGTGCCTCTATGCTATAAAACTGGGCTGGTGCCCCTACGCGGGTGCGCTTGTCTCTATTTGTGCCTCGTTATTTTTTCACGGCCCAACATTTATTCAGTAACAAGATTTTTTTACTAGAAACTGAATTTGGGGGGTGTGCACTCTGTTAACTGAGGAGCAAGAATAGAGCACTAACACTAAATATTTCTTATTCGATTCAGTTACATGAACTTGGCATGGCGCACAGATGGCATCCTCTGCCCCGAAAGACCTAAATGCCCCCTCTAATGACGGATGAACAACAAGTAAAACAAAAACAGAGCAATGACACAACAATAGAATGCCCCTGCCATGATATTTGCGTGCTTCTGCAAATTGATCAACTCCATTTGATTTTTCTTGATCTTCTTCAGTTCCTCGGTTAGTTCAGACTCCAAGTGTAGTTCAGCATTGCGCGTATACCTAGCCATCGGCACGACTCTGCCCGCCCCTTTGTTCGAGCTCGACCCCAAATTTTCCATCTGCGGCACCCCACCCCCAAATTGAGCTCCCAGGTTGCGGCCCCGCTCGAATCAATGTAGCCCTCGAACTGAATCCTCTCAACATAACCATCCATCCACTCGAAATGTGTGCATTTCTTTAGGATCTGAAAATAAAAACATAACCCTAAATTCCAAATTCAAGGGGAAAAGACAAAATATGGAGAAATTAGAGCAAACAGCAGTGAAAGAACGGGCTAAGAACTGAGATCTAACCTTGCCATCCCTTCCTGCCATTGTTTTGCTCAAACACTTTACAAATTCCTGCCCAAGATTTCCATTCTCATCAGTCCTACTGACCCACCGTTTCAGAGGCTCTGGGCGTGGGCAATCAGGGCACCTTGTGAGCGACACTAGACCATACTGACGCCATTTTGAGTGCGTGGCGGAGGAGGTGGACATCTGCACTAGTTCGCCGGAGAAGAGGAAGAATGGGGAAAGGGGAAGCAATGGGCGGTGGCTGGCGGACGGGCACGGGCGGTCGTCTCTTCTAGTTGCGAAGAGGTGGGCCCCGCTTACTGGACAAGTGGTGGGTCCCGCACTTACGTGGATAAGTTGTGGGTCCCGTGTTTACTGGACAAGTGGTGGGTCCCGCGCTTACGTGAATAAGTTGTGGGTCCAGCCCATAACAGCTAATGAGGTCATCAGTTCAGCTTAAGGGCCATGTCGTGTATGGGATGTTTTCTCGCTCAAAAGTGTCGCCCTAAAGCCATTTCTTGTCACACACTACTTGCATTTAAAGCAATGTGTATACCTGAACTTGCGTGACACATTTATTCAGTTGAAAGCAGCTGATTTTTGACTCCTACTGCTGCTTAACACAGAGGACGTATACATCTTCCAACACACATACATATAGATGAACTGAATTTGTTTTTGCTAGTGAACTGATGCAACTTTATGAGCCGGAGAAGAGCAGATAGTCTGATTATAAAATGGGTGACCAACTAAGTAATGGTGACCCCAGATGGGTTGATCTTTTCCGAATAATCTTTTATTCAGTGGGTCAGTGCTTCAGGGCCTAGACCTCACTTGTTTGTACTTATAAGACCATAAAAGGATTGTTGCACGATTGGGAATGACAAGGTACAGAAAGGATGCAAGATCGATTAGAGAGGGAGAGCTACCAGACAGCAGGATGCAGGGTTTGTAGCATTTACCAAGCTACTAAAAAACAAGGTGAAACTGCTAACTGCTGGGTTGACCTATATGTATTGTGGATTTTTTTCCCTTTTCAAATTTTAGTAGCAACACCTGGTAGGCTGCTGGATAACATTGAAAACAGATCTTAATTTTCTGTCCGCTTGATGGGATTGAAGTTGCTTGTGTTTGAAAAACACAGCAAATTGATATGGCTGAAATATTGCAGTCTGTATGCATGTTGGCACAAGACACTATGGAAATTATGTCCTCCAGGTTTGTTACATCTTATGAATCTTCTTGCTGATCTCATGCTTGACGTGGCATTCTGATAATTTTTTCAGCAGCTTTTTGTTTTAACTACAATGACTTTGTTGCGCGTTGTGAGTCTGATCTCTACTCCTTACTATTGATTATGAAGGATTGTAGCATCAGTATTATCAGTATTAGTGTTCTCTATTCTTAGTGATCAATAAGTTAACTTGGGGGTGGAAAATTCATTAGAACAACTATGAATATTCCGGGCCAATAGCTCCTGTGCGACGTTTTTGATGTGAATTTGCTCGAGTGCGACGTTGTTCGAGTGAATGGATGTGATGCGACACACTTGAGCGTGTAAATAGCTCCAATGCGACATGGCTCTATTTAACCGTGAAATGAAAAACACGAGGGTTAGCGATTTGAGTTATGATACACGGGACCCACCAGTTACTCGCATGCGGGTGGGACCCACAACTTATCCACACAAGCATGCCCGTGCTCATCAGCGTGCCCCGACCCGAGCCAGCCCGCCCCCCTCCATTGCTTACCCTGCCCCTTTCCTTTCCCACCTTCTTCTTCCTCTGCTCCGGCAACGAAGCGCGCCGCCGGCGAGTGATGTCTAGCTCGACTTCAGCCACCCGCCAATCATGGATGCAGTATGGTCCACTGCCATTGACAAGATGCCCCGATTGCCCGCGCATGGAGCCTCTCAAGCGTTTGACTTGTGTGAGGGAAGAAAATGGCAACCGTGGGCGCGAGTTTGTGAAATGTTTGAGCAAGCCACAGCCGGGGCAGGTTAGATTTGTGTTCTTGACCAATTCTATGGTCTAATTTCTCCCGATTTCTTTCTTTTTCCCTCGAATTAGGGTGGTGGATCTGGGTGGTGGATCTAGGATTCATGCGCCGCCGGACCCCTGTTTTCAGGTTCTGAAGAAATGTGGGCATTTTTAGTGGCTCGATGAATATGTTGAAAGGTTGAAATTGGAGGGATCAACCCCAACCCAAGAGCTCAATTTTGGGGGGCGGCTTGCCGTGGAACAAGCCCCCAATTTGGCGGACAGAGCCGATCCGATGATGCACAGTGCAGAACTGAAGTATGAATTGAATAAAATCGGCAAGCAACTAAAGCATCTGATCGATTTAAAGCAGCAAGCAAATAAGATGGCGGGAGCATTTTATGGTTGTGTCATTGCTATGGGTTTATTTTACTTGATGTTCATCAATCGCTAGAATTTGTTATAGTTTCAGTTAGTTAGTCAGCTAGTTTCAGGGGTGCCCAGTAGTTTGAGTTAGCCAGGGATCATTTGTTAGATGAACTTGAATTAGAATGAAGCAAAACTTGCTTGAATTATTGTACTGATATTCTCAGGGGCCCTATTCAGTGTTCATGCTCTGTTTCCTCTATTTTTGTTCTTCAGTTAACAGAGTACACACCCAAATTCAGTTTCTAGTAAAAAAAACAAAACTGGGCTGCCGAATAGATGTTGGGCCGTGAGAAAATGGGCCCTGAGAAAATAACCATGCCCAAAATAGAGACCAGCCCGCCCGCGTAGGGGCACCAGCCCACCCGTGTAGCGGCACCATCCCACCTCTAACTTCGGCAAATAAAATGTTACTTATTTTTACTTTAGCCTTTTTCTTGCACTAAATTTTGTCATGAATCATTTTTTGATGCAATAAAACCAAATGTTAATTGTTTTTATGCATGTCTACGGTTCCATGAACTAAATGAGTTGCATGAAGTAAATTAGTTTGCATTTCCTAGTGGCATGTCCATAGTGGGTTTGCATGGGGCTCCTAGTTGCATGTCTATGGTTTGGCCAATATTTTGAAGATGGTGTCTGTGTGGTGAGATTGAGGTGTAGCAACCCGGGCTCGTAGCAATCCATAGCAATACACAAATAATAAGCAAGAACAACCCATATCAATTTTCAAATAATAGCACGAAACACACAATATATATAGTAGCATAACGATTGCAACCCATAGTTCCACGATAACCTCACAACTCCATGATAGCCTTACAACTTAATAATAGTAGCATAACGATTACTACTTAAAAGAAACTAATACGATAAGCGAGATAGATCGGGGGGCACCAAACACGGGTTCTTCTTGGGCGCCCGTTCTTCTTCGGGCTCTTCTTCTCCTCCTCCTCCGGGGAACAACGCCACCTCGCTCCTCCGGGCGCCGTCCTTCACTCCTCCCCGTTGTTGATGGGGTACGGGAGCGTGTGCATAACGCCGTTGTTGGGGAATATGCTCTGGAAGTCAGTGAAGATATTGTAGGTGGTGAAAGCTATGAACTCACAACCAACCCAATACGCTCGCCCGAGGAGATGGAAAGCATCGAAAGGGTTAGTGAACGTGGCGAGGAGCCCAACCACAACGCCGTTGTGGTTGACCTCCTCAACATGGTACATCCGATGAGAGCCGCGGGGGAGGTGGAGGAAGCCGGCTGCAAGGAAGAACTCTGTTAACTCCCTTGCACCCCTCCACCTCGAGATCACCCAAACCCTAAGGGTTCTCTCTACATACACTCCGGATGGGTAGAGCCTTTCCGGCACGGTTGGGGTGAAGCGGTAGGTGGGGGCGGTGTACTGCATGGTGGCGGGGTGGCTCGAGTGCTCGGTCGGGTTTGTTGGAGAAGGAAGAAGAAGGGCAGAGGAGGCAGAGGATGGGGTATGATGGATGAGGAGGGAGAGGACGATAGTGCCCGGCTTAAATAGCCCAAGTGCGACGTGGTTTCACCCCGTCGAAACCCTAGAATTAATGGGCGGGCGGCGTTTGGTGGCGCCCCATGAAAGTGTGTACACGAGCGTGGCCGTGGGAAATGGACTGCGACGCTTCTGTGCCACCGGTCGCGGGTCAAGGGGGACAGGCTCACGCACGCGTCTGTGCCGTCGTGGGTCAAGGGGACACGCCTTCCCCGGGTTCTCTGTGTGTGCCGCCCGTGCATGCATGCCGTTGCCCATTAATTTGCTCATCTTGCTAGGGCCTGGCTAGAGGGCAAGGTTCGGTCGATGGGAGACGTGACAATAATGGACGCCTTCTTTTGCCCATCTTGTAACGGGCAGCACGCCATTTGAACTGCATCGATACCCACATCGATACCCCATGCCAGTATTGCGTCCTCAAAGAGGAGTACGCCATGCACAGCGTGCACACCACGCCATGCAGCGTTGGCTTTTTGGTTGTCTTCATCGGGCTGCTGCATTGTGGCCGGGTGCATGCTTTGATGCGATGCTGCATCGGTTCTAATGGTAGGCATGCGACAGCTTACTGCCTTGATAGGGGTGGCGGAGCAGGGCTACGTCGAGGCATGCATGCAACGCATGGGCGCAGTCCTGTGGGTGGGCATGCATGCTGCGGGTAGGCACGGGCACGCATGCAACGATGGAAAGGGCACTTCGTAGGCTTGGTCCATGCACCGCGTCATCTCTTACCATTGGATTCAAATGAACGGTCCTGATGCTCCAACGAGAGAGGCTGATCCAAACCCCACCGCGTCAACCAATCAACGCGTCTCATGCGGATCGCTGCACACTGTAGCTAACCCTAGCGCCTGATCTCAACCGTCCACGCACAACGATCGACGACCAGGTAGTGTGCGGGGTTTTGAGGGGTTTTGAGAGGGGTTTTGAGGGGTTTTGAGAGGTTTTGACTGATTAGGGTTGAGCATAACTAATTCAAAAAAAATCAAAAAAAATATAAAACTTGCGCACATAGTCTTATTATGTCGTATAGTAACTAGAAAAAAATATAAATATGGTTTACATACATTTTTACGAAAAATCCTTCACAAAATTGTCATTCCTCAAACAATGTAGTATGGAGTTCAAGGGAGAGAGTAGTGGGCACCCGAGAGTAGGTGGAGTTTTGAAAATGAAAAGTGTGAAAACCTCACCAAAACTTCATTTTGGATTGACTAAGAAAGATCTGAACTTACTTTTCTCATTTTCATGTTTTAAACTTGTTATATTTATAATTTTCTATTAAACCTTGTTTTTTTCAAAAAGAAAATAAAAAATTAGAAAATTAATTCAATAAATAGTGAGACTTTAGATTTACATTATATAGGTAGAATAAATGTGTAGAAAAATTATTTGGCTGGTTTAGACAAGGTGCCAAAAAAACTTGCTTAAATATGAGGCCGTTTACCCTACCTTTGGAGGTCATTTGAAACACACTTTTCATGACTATGAGTTCAATGGGCAGTTCAACTTACCAAAAGGGCTCGGAATGATCAGCAAGCAAACATATTTCAGTTGAGGTACTTTAGATAGCACTAAAACATCAATAGCCCAAATTTAAATTTAAATTTAAATTTGAATTTTATTTGGCTAGTTTAGAGAAACAAGTTCGAATAGAAATATGGGGATACATAGTGACTACCAGTACGCACCAAGTTACAAATATTATTACATGCCCCAAATTTTCAAACTGTTCTTTGTTCTACTTCTTCCTACCACGTCGTGTGCCCTTCTTCGCCTTAGCCCTTCTTATTTTTGGTTCTACTACACACACAAGTTCACTGATCATCTCGGTTTTCTTCACTGGTCTTTTCAACACCTCGCCAATACCCTCGTGATCAGTGTCTTCAGTCTCAATGTTGACACCACTTTTAGTTTCTTTGGTGTGTACCTCAACATGGGTTTCTTCAGTCTGAACCTCGACACGCTCAGGTTCAGTTTCTTCAGTCTGAACCTCGACACGCTCAAGTTTAGTTTCATCGGTGTGCACCTCCACATCAGTTTCTTCAGTCTGAATGTTGACTACAGCAGGATTTTCTTCAGTCTGCTCAGGCTCAGGCACACTTCTCTTCTTTCTACCGCCATTGACTCTTGCTTTTTTTGTTGGCAAACACTGTTCAACAACAAGGGGCTGACTTGCTCGCTTCCTCCTGTGCAGAAAATGTTATAGATATAGTAATTGGAAAAAAGCACCAAATCAAAACACAGACAAATAAACAAGAACATACTTTGGCTTATCAGGAGTGTAACGGCATTTGACAGATCCCACTCTGTGCCCAAGTTCCTGGCACAACTTGCATCTGTTTTTGTTACCTTTTTGGGCCCTTTTTGACTTTTCATCTTTCTTTCCCTTCTTACTACTCCCACCTTTCTCAAACCATGCCTTGAATCTACTCTGTTTAGGCCTGCCAGCCTTTCTTTTCGTCAAGGGAGGACACATGGAAAATTCAATGTCCACTTCAGGCCACTGAGACTGATCTGTAAGTGCTGGAATTGGAGTAGCATATGCAGCTTTGAACCTTGCTACCGAATAATATTCATGCAGATATGGGTGCATGTTTATCTTCGGTTGGGATGCTAGAAAAGAATGGCATGCTCACATGGTTTACCAGTGTGTTGCCACTCGAGGCAAGTGCAATCATGCAACTCAGTGTTAACAACATGTCTCCTTCCAGTTTTGTTATCTCTAACTTCAGCACCCCAAGGTGAAGATTTTTCAACAAAAAAATGTGAAAGACTTCTGCTCCTATTGACCACCTGCTATACCACTGCTGGAAGCTTATCACCTTGCAGACAATCACCTATCCTTCTTCTCAATTCCCACAACCACATGAGCATGATCCTGATTTGGTCAACCATGTCATGCACAGGCAAATCTTTTAACTCCTTCACCTTGTTGTTGAAACTCTCTGCCAAATTGTTGTTGATGTGGTCACACTTGATGGCAGTGTTGAATGCTGACCTGTACCATAACAAAGAATGGTAGGTGTTCGGCCATGGACCGAACTCATCACATGCTGCCATCATCTTATCAAGATGATATTTGTGTGTCTGTCTAGTGTAAGATCTTGCTGCTGGCCACATGCGCCCAAAAAAAAATTCTTCTCCTCTAAATTTTTTGATCAAATTCATCCACAAATGACCGAAGCACTCCCTCTGCTCAGCATGTTGGATTTTTTTTGAATTTTCAAGCCCCTTACATGCATCTGTGTGTATAGCCAAAGGTGACACTGGCCCTAGGCATCTTTTCAACTGGATCATGAACCATGTCCATGAAGCCTCAGTTTCTGACTGAAACAAGCCAACAGCAATAGGAAACATCCAGTTGTGTCCATCTAGAGCATTGCATGCTGCCAACTGACCATTCCATTTGCCTGTCAAAAATGATGAGTCTATGCTCAAATATGGACGGCATCATGCTTTGAAGCCATCTATGCAAGGCTTCAAAGCCATAAAAAACTTGGAGAACTTGATTTCACCTTTGGCTGATACCTCTGTATCTATCTCCACAACACTACCAGGTGACCTCTTTTCCACCTCTGCTTTGAAGTTGTAAAGCATCCTAAATGTATTTTCCCAATCACCATATAAATTTTTCATTGTCCTTTGTTTTGCCTTCCACACTGTGGTATATTTCAGTTTAATGGGGTACATCTTTTCCAAGTCTACTTTGAGTTTCTTGGCAGTAGTGTTTGGTGTTTTGGCCAAAATTGGGGTGATCTTTTCTGCAACCCAAAGTTGTGATGTCATGGTTGATACTCTCTGTGAACTTGTAATACAAGTATGTTGATTGGGGATTTGGTTAACCCTGACAGTACTTCCATCAGGTTGCTGTCTAGCAGATATGTACCACTTGCAAGGCTTGACACTACCATCAAATCCTCTGCACCTCGCATAAAACTTCTTCCTATCAGTCCAAACAGTCTTGGCATCAAACTCATGTTTCACTGCATAAGTCTTGAAACACATCCTAAACTCCTTCATGCTTGGGAACAACTTGCCTACTTCAATGACAGGGTTTTCTTTGTCATACACATGCACCAGCTCATCATCATGTGCATCATCTACTTCATCTACAGCTTGTTCCATCAATTGTCCATCTACATCTTCATCAACATTAGCAGGCAAACAAGATTCTCCCCTCTCCTGCTTATCTCTGTCATCGACTGGAATGCCAAAAAGTTTGGCCATCTCAATGTCAGGCATTGGTGCAATGACCAAATCAGTAGGCTCATCTAATTCAACTACATTCCAATCAACAGTTGCTGCAGTTTCAGTTTCAGTTCTAGTCACCTGTCCCTCTTCGGCTATTACTGTAAGTTCAGTACACAAGGGAATCAATGGCCTCTGTGTAGCCCAATCATCATCTACCATCTGCGCAGCCAATTGTGATGGCACATATCCAACCTTCGAAAAAATATTCAGATCAACCAGCTCAGCAAAAAAATTAGCTCGTTTGCTTGTCCAGCCATTTTGCCGATCAATTTCATCAACAATCTATTCACCATCTTCCATTCTCACATACTCTCCTTTCCAATCATCAAACCGCAACAGTGATACTTCTTGCTCTGGACCCCAAACAACATTCTCCCCAATTTTTTCCACCCATTTCTTCACTGCCTTCTCTCCCACATTCTGTAGAACTTGTGGATCAATCTCTGTAAACTCAACCTCCCAGTTAACAATTGTGTCTCTCTCAATGTTCTGAATGCTACCATCAACTAATTTTGCCTTTGATGGAAAGAAATTGACCGTCAATTCGAAGGTCCGAGCGGTAGCATGCCCTCTGTCAGTGGGGGACAGTGTGAGCCCGTGAGAAAGAGCAGACTAGGCCCTAATTGCATGCAAAATTGGATCAGAGAGAGGAGCATTACCTATTCGAAGTTGAATCTGGCGGCTCCATCTCAGTATGCCCACGGGCTCGCCTCACAACCTATCGATTCAACAAGAGAAAACGAAGGAAACGAGCTGAGATCTACGGGGCCGAGAGAGGAACGGGAGGGGGACTAGTGTTCTCACTCACCATTTTTTGAGGACGAAGGCTCCGCCGCCGTTGAGAACGAGGGCTCCGCCGCCGCCGTTGAGAACGCAAGATACGCCGCCACCGGAGAAGAAGGGGGGAGGGGGTAGAGTGGCGGGCCCGGCACGGTCGGGCGGCAGGGCACGGTCAGCTGTTTTGAGGAGCAATTAAGTTGGACCCACATGTCCTAACATAAACGGGCTTGGTTGACGACCAATTTAACCACATTTAACATCCCATGTGGCCCTGGGCTATTTACCTGCTCAAATGTGTCGCACCACAGCCATTCACTCGAACAATGTCGCACTCAAGAAAATTCACATCAAAAACGTCGCACAGGAGCTATTGGCCCGAATATTCCAGTGGCCTCTTGTAGCGTGGACTTGGGAAATAAGTACAATCAGCAAGAGATAGTGATGATTCACTGAAAAAAAAGCAAGAGATTGTGATGAAGAGAATGACGGTATTTTCTTCTCACGGCACCCTGGGCGTATGTAGGCAACAAGGAACACACATATTTGTTTTTAGAATAAAAGAGGTTTCCCTTTGATTTCATTAATGAAACCAAAAGCGAGCAACAAAGTCGAGATCCCAGCAGGTTCCATCACATGCGCATCAAGGCTACATTACGAGCTAAGTTCTAACTACTGCCGCACAGGATTACAAAAGGGGGGATGCATCGCATACATCCATCGCCAGCTAGTTATTCTCCCGCAAGTTCAAGATTACAAGTCGAACAAAACAGAGAGAGGATGACCAGTTTTTTTTCCTTTGCTGGTTAGCCCTCCAGTCGCCGAATTCCTAGCCTCCACTCCTGCGTCGCCTTGTATATCTCACATGCCAACCTCTCGATTAGTTTTGCTCCTAGCTGTAGTAGTCTTTCCTCCGGCTTTTTTCTCTGCAAAATCGACCAATCAACAATCCAATTGCACATCAGACGAATGAAAATCATCGGATCATGAATTTTTCTCAATCTGAAGATATATATCATTTCTACATTTCCAGAGAGCCCAGAAAACAACAGCACTCCCCACCAAAACTATTTTTTTCTCTGGTTTCTTAAATGTTTTCAGCCACCCTCCCAAGTAATCATTGAGATTAATCAGGCTATGGCTGAGATCAAAGGCACATTTAATCAGGCTCCAGACCAATCTGGCTTCCGAGCATTCAAAGAATAAGTGTTCAATGTTTTCTTCCTTTCCACAGTACACACACTCTTTTGGTCCTTTCCACCCTTTCCTAATCAAGTTATCTTTTGGCAGAATGCTTCTTCCGGTCAAAAGCCAAAAGAACATTTTAATCTTTGATGGAATGTTAGTTTTCCACAAAAATTTGTGTGGAAATCCCAGTCCATCATTGATCATAAAAGAGTATAAAGATTTAATGGAGAATTTTCTGTTTTTAGTAATCATCCACAGAGGCTGATCTTTCCCCCCATGCACTACAGGAATTAGGCACTTTGCCGTCCGCCATGGCTGAAGGCATGCATGGCTGACGGCAAAGGCCTTTGTCGTCCGCCAGCGGACGGCAATAGGTCCGGCTGAATAGACTACGATGAAGGGCTCTTTGCCGTCTGCTGACGGATGGCAAAGATGAAACGCTCTTTGCCGTCCGCCAGCAGACGGCAAAGAGCCCGGATGGCATAAGTTCCAGGTTAGGTCCGTTAAGGGGTTAACGGCATGTTTTGTCATCCGCTGGCAGACGACAAAGACAATCGCACATTTGCCGTCCGCCAGCGGACAGTATCATAGCGAAATAGGCCAGCCCCTAGGTGCCGCCACGTGTCAAGCGATGCTGTCAGCTGACAGAAGGCAAAGGTGCAATGCTCTTTGCCGTCCGCCAGCAGACGGCAAAGTAACCAAATAGGCCAGCCAGTGTCCCAGGCTGCACAGGTAGCTGCCACATGGCAGCTTTGCCATCTGCTGGCTGACGACAAAGATCCTGTATAGCCCCTGTTTTTTCTATTTTTTCGTTATATCCTTGCATTTTCAAAAGACATAAATTATATATATAGTTTCAACCTCAAACATAGCCCATGTATCCATCATCTAGCAGTCCATCAACGCAATAAAACACATAGGGTATTAAAACGTCCAATACATACATAGTTTCACGGAGTTCATCAACATACATACACAGTTTCATGGAGTTATTCAACATACATTGTTTATCAACACAAAATCAAAACAGAAACTAAAACTAGCAGTCCATCAATCCCACTTCCATGAAGTGAATCAAATCTGCAAAAATGGGAGTAAGCAAATTAGAAGAAGAAGAAGAAGAAGAAGAAGAAGAAGAAGAAGAAGACTAGAAGACTAGAAGAAGAAGAATAAGAAGACTAGAAGAAGAAGAAGAAGGTTTTTACCCTTTTCCTTCTCATTCTTCTTCTTTTATTCTTTCTTTTTCTTCTCCTCTTCCTTGTTTTTCTTCTTCTCATTCCTTATTTGTGTCATTTTAGATCTTACATACGTAATTATGCCATTTTAGCTAACTAAGCTTACTATGTCAATTTGGAGGAAATTAAGGTAAGTATATGTCATTTTTGTGCTAACATAAGTAATTATGCCATTTTTTAGCTAACGTAGGTAAAATGGATCATTTTGGAGCTAACCTAGCTAAAATGGATCATATTGGAGCTAACGTAGGTAAAATGGATCATATCGGAGCTAACCTAGGCAAACTTGCTATTTTGGAGCTAACCTAGGTAAAATGGATCATATTGGAGGAAACCTAGGTAAAATGGGTCATTTTTTAGCTAACTTAACTAATTATGCCATTTTGAGTTAACTAACCATATTATGCCATTTTTGACATAAGTGAGCTAAGTATAGGTCTTTATTTAGCTAACCTAGGTAACTAAGCATATTAGAGCTAATTTAGTTAAGTATAGATCATTTTGGAGCTAAGTAAGCTACTTACCCAAAACCACCGCCTCACAATGACGGCCACCGTCTCGCACACGACACCGTCGACCCTCTCCTCTGGCGGGGCCGGGGCAGCCAATACAGCTCCCAGCTCATTGCTCCCTATGGAGCCTGACCCTCACCGGGCAACGTGACCCACCCCGGGAAGTGGTGCCGGACTAGAGTACAAAGGACCTGGTTGGGCCTGCGGACACCATCGGGGCATATCCAACCCCTGCAGTATGACAAGGACAACACATTAGATATTAATTTGAAGAAACATGAAGGACAAAGGATAAAACAGAGTAAATGCACTTACTTCTCCCTGTTAGGCTGAATCTACCACCTCTGATCGCGGGTCACCGGCACGGCCAGGAGCTTCGTACCACCACGCTGGTACACCTTGCCCTGCTCAACCAACTCGCCATCGCTCAAACTATCGTCAGACCAGGTCTCCTCGCCATCAGCATGGCCACTAGTCTTCGGAGTCACCTGGGACGAAGACTCTGGGACCGAAGTCTCATGGGACTAAGACTCTGGGCCCGAGTCTCCTAGGACGAAGGCTCGACGACTCGAGGCTCGTCAACCCGAGGCTCATGGACCGGAGTCCGAGACGGGTCCAAGTCTGACGCCTCCACCTGAGATGGAGCACTCAGGTGATCCGGAGAATCAGCTTCGGGTGGCAGCGAGGAAGGCACGACAGCCTTCCTACCTCTCCCGCCGCCACGTCCACCTCTAGACCCCCTCTTCGTCTTCCCCCGACCTCTCCCAGTCGAAGAAGAAGGGCCCGTCGGTGTCGCCATGTTGTCTACGAGCGCTCTACAAAGCTGCTGGGGGTGGAATATAGCCACCCCTCCCAGCACGCGCCGGGGAATAAGGAGGCTCGGAGTGCTCTAGACCCGCGCCCACCATCTGTCAACACCTGCAATGACAAAGGGTAAACGAAATTAGTACAACATAAACATAATAAAAAATTTGGTGGGTGAAAACAACACCTAAAAAATTAACTAACTAATTAACTAACTAACTAAGCAATTAACCTAAAAAGTAACTAACTAACTAACTAAAGTCTTTTTCTTAAGGCCAGAAATGGTCTATAATAGGTTAAAATTATTTTAGTGTTTCAAAAATATTTGAGAAAATTTAGGGAAGCTCATTTTACATATATTGTCCATATATAAGAGTTTCAACACACGGTCATGTTCAAAATATTGGTCAAACCCATCAAAAACCCTTTTCTGATATTTCAAGCTTTTGGAATATTTAGAAGTATGCCATATTTGGTTACCTTGCCAAGTATCATCTCTTGGAGAACAAGATGACATCACCAAAACCCCTCATACTAATTAACCTAACTAACCTAGAATCTAACCTAACTAACCTAGTCTAAAGATAACTAACCTAACTAACCTAGCAAATCTAATTAATAACCTAGAAAATCAAACTAACCTAGTAATCTTCTCCTCTTTTTCTTCTTCTCCTCCTCCTCCTCTGCCTCTTCCTATTCTTCTTCTTCTTCTTATTCTTTTTCTTCTTCTTCTTATTCTTCTTCTTCCTCTTTTTCTTCTTCTTCTTCCCCCTTTCTACTTATTCTACTTTTCTTCTTCTTTTTTCATCTTTTTTCACTTCCTGTAATTATAACTATTTAACTAAAACCTAATACTAATGTAATATAATATAGTTTAATCTAGCTAACTACATATCTAATATATCTATTATCTAAAACAGAAAAGAAAAACAGAACTCCTCCTCCTCCTCCTCTTCTTCTTCTTCTTCTTCTTCTTCTTCTTCTTCTTCTTCTTCTTCTTCTTCTTCTTCTTCTTCTTCTTCTTCTTCTTCTTCTTCTTCTTCTTCTTCTTCTTCTTCTTCTTCTTATTTATCTTCTTCCTTCTTTTACTTTTTCCTCTTTTATTCTCATCTTCTCCTCTTTTTCTTCTTCTTTTTCTCCTCCTCCTCCTCCTCCTCCTCCTCATCTTCC